>NW_006792628.1:359232-374409 GCF_000442215.2 Lipotes vexillifer
CCCGCGTCTCCTGCATCGGCAGGCGGACTCTCAAGCACCGCGCCACCAGGGAAGCCCTCTACTTGGTCTTTTAAAGTATTTTTTATTCATAGTCTTTATTATTGTTGTTTTTCATTTTGTTTTTTGCTCTTCATCATTTTTTAAAATTTAAATTTATTTATTTTTTATATAGCAGGTACTTATTAGTTAATCATTTCATAAATATTAGTGTATATATGTCAAACCCAATCTCCCAATTCATCACACCACCCCCTCCCCATGCCACTTTCCCCCCTTGGTGTCCATACATTTATTCTCTACATCTGTGTCTCTCCTTCTGCCCTGCAACCCAGTTCATCTGTACCATTTTTCTAGGTTCCACATATATGAGTTAATATACGATCTTTGTTTTTCTATTTCTGACTTACTTCTCTCTGTATGACAGTCTCTAGGTCCATCCACGTCTCTACAAATGACCCAATTTCATTCCTTTTTATGGCTGAGTAATATTACATTGTATATATATACCACAGATCCTTTATCCATTCATCTATCGATGGGAATTTAGGTTGTTTCCATGATCTGGCTATTTTAAATAGTGCTGCAATGAACATTGGGATGCATGTGTCTTTTTGAATTATGGTTTCTCAGTTTATATGCCCAGTAGTGGGATTGCTGGGCCATATGGTAATATTATTTTTAGTTTTTTTTGAGGAACCTCCATACTGTTGTCCACAGAGGCTGTATCAATTTACATTCCCACCAACAGTGCAAGAGGGTTCTCTTTTCTCCATGTCCTCTTCTACATTGTTGTTTGTAGATTTTCTGATGATGCCCATTCTAACTGGTGTGAGGTGATATCTCATTGTAGTTTTGATTTGCATTTCTCTAATAATTAGTGATGTTGAGCAGCTTTTCATGTGGTTCTTGGCCATCTGTATGTCTTCTGTGGAGAAATGTCTATTTAGGTCTTCTGCCATTTTTGGATTGGGTTGTTTGTTTTTTAATATTGAACTGCATGAGCTGTTTATATACTTTGGAGACTAATCCTTTGTCCATTGATTCATTTGGAAATATTTTCTCCCAATCTGAGTGTTGTCTTTTCATCTTGTTTATGGTTTCCTTTGCTGCACAAAAGATTTTAAGTTTCATTAGGTCCCATTTGTTTATTTTTGTTTTTATTTTCATTTTTCTAGGAGGTGGGTCAAAAAAGATTTATGTCATATGCTGTGATTTATGTCATAGAGTGTTCTGTCTACGTTTTCCTCTAAGAGTTTTATAATGTCTGGCCTTACACTTAGGTCTTTAATGCATTTTGATTTTATTATTTTTCTGTACGGTGTTAGGGAGTGTTCTAATTTCATTCTTTCACATGTAGCTGTCCAGTTTTCCCAGCACCAAATATTGAAGAGGTGTCTTTTCTCCATTGTATATTCTTGTCTTCTTTATCAAAGATAAGGTGACCATAAGTGTGTGGGTTTATCTCTGGACTTTCTATCCTGTTTCATTGATCTATATTACTGTTTTTGGTCCAGTACCATACTGTCTTGATTACTATAGCTTTGTAGTATAGTCTGAAGTCAAGGAGTCTGTTTCTTCCAGCTACACATTTTTCCCTGAAGACTGCTTTGGCTAGTCAGAATCTTTTGTGTCTCCATACAAATTTTAAGATATTTTGTTCTAGTTCTCTATAAAATGCAATTGGTAATTTGATAGGGATTACATTGAATATGTAGATTGCTTTGAGGAGTATAATCATTTTCACAATATTGATTCTTCCAATCCAGGAACATGGTATATCTCTCTATCTGTTGGTATCATCTTTAATTTCTTTCATCAGTGTCTTATTGTTTTCGGCATACAGGTCTTTTGTCTCCCTAAGTAGGTTTATTCCTAGGTATTTTATTCTTTTTGTTGCAATGGTAAATGGGAGTGTTTCCTTAATTTCTTTCAGATTTTTCACCATTAATGTATAGGAATGCAAGAAATTTCTGTGCATTCATTTTGTATCCTGCAACTTTACCAAATTCATTGAAAAGCTCTAGTTGTTTTCTCATGGTATCTTTAGGATTCTCTATGTGTAGTGTTATGCCATCGGCAAATGGTGACAGTTTTACTTCTTCTTTTCCAATTTGTATTCATTTTATTTCTTTTTCTTCTCTGATTGCCTTGGCTAGGACTTTCAAAACTCTGTTGAATAATAGTGGCAAGACTGAACATCCTTGTCTTGCTCCTGATTTGAGAGGAAATGCTTTCAGTTTTTCACCATTAAGAATGAAGTTTGCTGTTTGTTTGTCGTATATGGCCTTTATTATGTGAGGTAGGTTCCCTCTATACTCACTTTCTGGAGAGTTTTTATCATAAATACGTGTTGAATTTTGTCAAAAGCCTTTTATGCATCTATTGAGATGCTCATATGTTTTTTAATCTTCAAATTGTTAATATGGTGTATCACATTGATTTATTTGCATATATTGAAGAATCCTTGTATCCCTGGTATAAATCTCTATTGATCATGTTGTATGATCCTTTTATTTTTTTTATTTTTTGTTTTTTTTTGCGGTACACGGGCCTCTCACTGCTGTGGCATCTCCTGTTGCAGAGCACAGGCTCTGGACTCGCAGGCTTAGTGGCCATGGCTCATGGGCCCAGCCGCTCCGCAGCATGTGGGATCTTCCCAGACCGGGGCACCAACCCGTGTCCCCTGCATCAGCAGGCAGACTCTCAACCACTGCACCACCAGGGAAGCCCTGTATGATCCTTTTAATGTGTTCTTGGATTCTGTTTGCTAGTATTCTATTGAAGATTTTTGCATATATATTCATCAGTGATATTGGTCTGTAGTTTTCTCTTTTTGTAGTATCTTTTACTGTTTTTGGTATCAGGGTGATGGTGGCTTCATTGAATGTGCTAGGGAGTGTTTCTTCATCTGCAATTTTTTGGAAGACTTTGAGAAGGATGGGTGTCAGCTCTTCTCTAAATGTTTGATAGAATGCACCTGTGAAGCCATCTGGTCCTGGACTTTTTTTTTGTTGTTGGAATATTGTTAATCACAGCTTCAATTTCATTAGTTGTGATTGTCTGTTCATATTTTCTATTTCTTCCTGTTTCAGTCTCGGAAGGTTTTAGCTTTGTGAGCATTTGTCTATTTCTTCCAGGTTGTCCATTTTATTGGCACAGAGTTGCTTGTAGTAGTGCCTTAGGATGTTTTGTATTTCAGTGGTGTCTGTTGTAACTTCTCCCTTTTCATTTCTAATTTGATTGATTTGAGTCCTCTCCCTCTTTTTCTTGATGAGTCTGCCTAATGGTTTATCAATTTTGTTTATCCTGTCAAAGAACCAGCTTTTAGTTTTATTGATCTTTCTTACTGTTTTCTTTGTTTCTATTTCATTTATTTCTGCTCTGATCTTTATGATTTATTTCATTCTACTAACTTTGGGTTTTGTTTGTTCTTCCTTTTCCAGTCCTTTAGGTGTAAAATTATATTGATTTTTTGAGATTTTTCTTGTTTCTTGAGATAGGATTTTATTTGTATAAACTTCCCTCTTAGAACTGTTTTTGCTGCATCCCTAGGTTTTGGATCACCGTGTTTTCATTGCCATTTTTCTCTAGGTATTCTTTGATTTCCTCTTTGATTTCTTCAGCGATCTCTTTGTTATTTAGTAACGTTTTGTTTAACCTCAATATGTTTGTGTTTTTTACGTTTTTTCCCTTGTAATTAATTTCTAATCTCATAGCATTGTGGTCAGAAAAGACGCCTGATATGATTTCAATTTTCTTAAACTTACTGAGGCTTCATTTATGACCCAAGATGTGATCTATCCTAGAGAATGTTCCATGTGAACTTGAGAAGAAGGTGTAATCTGCTGTTTTTGGATGGAATGTCCTATAAATATCAATTAAATCTATCTCGTCTATTGTGTCATTTAATGCTTGTGTTTCCTTATTAATTTTCTGTTTGGATGATCTGTCCATTGGTGTAAGTGAGGTGTTAAAGTCCCCCACTATTACTGTGTTACTGTTGATTTCTTCTTTTATAGCTGTTAGCAGTTGCCTTATGTATTGAGATGCTCCTATGTTGGGTGCATATATATTTATAATTGTTATATCTTCTTCTTTGGTTGATCCCTTGATCATTATGTAGTGTCCTTCCTCGTCTCTTGTAATATTCTTTATAGCGTATTGCTACTCTAGTTTTCTTTTTATTTCCATTTTCATAGATATCTTTTTCCATTCCCTCACTTTCAGTTTGTATGTGTCCCTAGATGTGAAGTGGTAGCACTAGGCAGCATATATATGGGTCATATTTTTGTATCCATTCAGTGAGCTTGTGTCTTTTGGTTGGAGCATTTAATCCATTCACATTAAGGTAATTATCGATATGTATGTTCCTATTACCATTATCTTAATTGTTATGGGTTTGTTTTTGTAGGTCCTTTTCTTCTCTTGTGTTTCCCACTTAGAGAAGTTCCTTTAGCATTTGTTGTAAATCTGGTTTGTTTTTTTCTGAATTCCCTTAGCTTTTGCTTGTCTGTAAAGCTTTTGATTTCTCCATCAAATCTGAATGAGAACCTTGAAGGGTAGAGTAATCTTGGTTGTAGTTTCTTCCTTTTCATTACTTTAAATAGATCATTCCACTCCCTTCTTGCTTGTAGAGTTTCTGCTGAGAAATCTGCTGTTAACTTTATGGGAGTTCCCTTGTATGTTATTTTTTTGTCTTTCCCTTGTTGCTTTCAATAATATTTTTTGTCTTTATTTATTTATTTATTTACTTACTTATTTATTTATTTATTGATCACTGTGTATCTTGGCGTGTTTCTCCTTGCGTTTATCCTGCCTGGGACTCTCTGCACTTCCTGCACTTGGGTATCTATTTCCTTGCCCATGTTAGGGATGTTTTTGACTATAATCTCTTTAAATATTTTCTTGCATCCTTTCTCTCTTTCTTCTCCTTCTGGGACCCCTATAATGCAAATGTTGCATTTAATGGTGTCCTAGAAGTCTCTTAGTCTGTCTTCATTTCTTTTCATTCTTTTTTCTTTATTCTCTTCCACAGCAGTGAATTCCACCATTCTGTTTTCCAGGTCACTTATCCATTCCTCTACCTCAGTTATTCTGCTATTAATTCCTTCTAGTGTAGTTTTCATTTCAGTTATTGTATTGTTCATCTCTATTTGTTTGTTCTTTAACTCCTGTAAGTTTTTGTTCTGTAATTCTTCTAGGTCTTTGTTAACCATTTCTTGCAACTTCTCGATCTTTGCCTCCATTCTTTTTCTGATGTCCTGGATCATCTTCACTATCATTATTCTGAATTCTTTTTCTGGAAGTTTTCCTATCTCTACTTAATTTAGTTGTTTTTCTGGGGTTTTATCTTGTCCCTTCATCTGGTACCTAGACCTCTGCCCTTTCATCTTGTTTATATTTCTGTGAATGTGTTTTTTTTTTTTTCCACAGGCTGCAGAATTGTCATTCTTCTTGCTTCTGCTATCTGCTTTCTGGTGGATGAGGCTATACTAAGGGTTTGTTCAAGTTTCCTGATGGTAGGGACTGGTGATGGGTAGAGCTGGGTCTTGCTCTGGTGGGCAGAGTTCAGTAAACTTTAATCTGATTGTCTGGTGATGGGTGTGGCTGGGTTCCCTCCCTGTTGGTTGTTTGGCATGAGGCAACCCAAAACTGGAGCCTACCTGGCTCTTTGTTGGGGCTAATGGTGGACTCTGGGAGGGCTCACACCAAGGAGTATTTCCCAGAACTTCTTCTGCCAGTGTCCTTGTCCTCACAGTGAGCCACAGCCACCCCCTGCCTCTGCAGGAGACCCTCCAACACTAGCAGGTAGATCTTGTTCATTCTCCTATGGGGTCACTGGTCCTTCCCCTGGGTCCCAATGCACACACTACTTTGTGTGTGCCTTCCAAGAGTGGAGTCTCTGTTTCCCCCAGTCCTGTCGAAGTCCTGCACTCAAATCCTACCAGCCGTCAAAACCTGGTTCTCTAGGTATTCCTCCTCCCATTGCTGGACCCCCAGGTTGGGAAGCCTGACGTGGGGCTCAGAACCTTCACTCCAGTGGGTGGAATTCTGTGGTATAACTATTCTCCAGCTTGTGAGTCACACACCCAGCAGTTATGGGATTTTATTTTATTGTGATTGTGCCCCTCCTACCATCTCACTGTGGCTTCTCTTTTGTCTTTGGATATGGGGTATCTTTTTTGATGAGTTCCAGTGTCTTCCTGTCGATGATTGTTCAGCCGTTAGTTGTGATTCTGGTGTTCTTGCAAGCGGGAGTGAGGACACATCCTTCTACTCTGCCATCTTGAACCAGTAATTCCTGATTTCCTTCATTTTAACATTGTCATAATCCTAGATGAGAAACAGACTGTCATACACATTTTAAATTGTGGGATCCTAGAACTCCATATTTAAGGAGAAAATGGCAAGTATATTTAGATTCCAATTAGTCTAAGTATGCCTTCAAAATCATGAGCTCAAAATTTGTCAAAGACCCAATACTTCCTCCTGCCTGAAGATCACAAGAAACTTTTTCTTATATATTATTCATATTTCATATTTCACTTAGTAATCACAGCAGCCTTATAATTCTGTAGCATAAACATGCTGAGCCTGTGTGATTTGACAAGGAAATTTAATCCCAGGTTGGTCAGGAAAATGTTTCCCATAGAAAATCAGGGCCTTGGACCCTGATACCCTCCATGGTTGAATTAGACATGTAGTCAGTTGTCATGATATAAGGGAAATTTGGAGTTTGGATATAGTTATAGTTTTACAAAATACCTACCAAAACATTCAAATAGAGAAATTTAAAAACAGGAATTAAAATTTGGACCCCAGGTTTAGTACTCCCCCAACCACCACCCCTCACAACATACACACACTTCAGCAAACCTGGACCATCCCAGGGAGGAGGCTGGAAGAAGCTAGCTTCAACTCTGCTTCACTTTAAAAAATGATCCTGAATTAAGATCTGTGACGTTAACTTTCAATAACATTATACATAGAGTTACTAGCCATAGAAAAATATTTTTTTATTAGATCCTGGGTGCTATTCTCAAATAAATTTAGTTTATATCCTAAAAGCCATTCCCAAATGACCAAGAAATGGCAAAACAAAAGAAGGAAAAGGAGAAGAAAATAGGAGGAAGGAGAGGAAGAAGAGGAAGAAAGAATTCCTCCCAGTCCCCTCTGTACTCCTGACCTTTATAACCACAGACTTAATATCATGATGCTCTTTAGATTTAATTCAGTGGGGTTTGGTTCTTAATACAAAAGACCAAGAAGGTGCTATGCTTGCCCAAAACGGCAACCACATGTAAGGATCTCTTCTTGATACCCTCTTCCCTCTTTTGTTAGTGTTCTCTGCTTTTGCTTTATTAAAGCAACAGATATCTGAAGGAGTGGGTGTGGGGTCAACTGGTAGATGGGAAAAGAAGAAAAGAAGTAACCTCACTGCAGCTTAGCTTTGTGAATTCAAGAAGTGTGTGTTTGAAAAATGAAGTGTATATGTTAGCATAGCTCCAGAGCACCGGCTCCTCTAGTGTTAGCATAGCTGACACACTGACAGTTTATATGGAATTTATGTGCCTATTTCCCCTGTTTTATGGGAAAACATGTTGTTACTTTACAGCTGCCCACATCACATGCTGCCCATCCACCTCTGAGCCATACAGCACCTTTCTCAAGGAAACATACATCCATCAAGAGCTTATGTATTTTTTACAATGTTGTAAGGGGAAAATAATAAAATATGGGATATTGTGTACACCATTCCATGGTGTAATTTTTTTTACCTTTATTTCACTGGTTTAATTGACTCTGACCATTTTTATTGCACCTTTCCCCACCTCATCTTGCCATCTTCATTGTTTACGTGTTTGTGTACAATTGGCTCACATCTGAAAAAGGACAGGAGCTGTAACCACAACTTAAAAGCCAATTGTAGAGCTTTAAAAAGTGAATAAAACATTTAAGCTGCCACATCAGGGGGAAGATATATGCAGATGTAAACAGAGATAAATGTATGTTTTAAAGTAAAATGTTTAAAAATTAGCTCTTCTTTTCAATCACCCACAGGAGTCCTGGATGCTTTGTGCTCTCTGGCTGGTAGAAGCAGTGCACGGGGAAATATGGCAGGGATCTCATTCTGTCACTTTCCTTTGACTCTGTGCTGCTCTGTGTGGGCCAGAGCATGCACCTTCACCTGAACACACCTGAGATGCCCTTTGCCCACATTCCTGCCATCAGCCACCCTGACACCCTCATTGTGGCATTGTAGTGTTTCTTTCAGGAAACATCCCATTTTCTCTTTTTCTATCTATTCTTATTCTTATGAGATGCTAAAAGAAAAATAAACAATTTATACGGTTTACATTTCCCAGAGTTAAATATTTTTGCAAATATGACCTTATTCTTGTGAATCAATCTTAAATTGGGAAGTAAAGAATATAATACAATGAGAGAGAAAAATGGGGACAGATTTGCTAATACAAAGCATAGGAGGCAATTTCTTTGTAATACACAGGACTGACTCTTGACCTTTCCAAAGGCAATAAGTATAAATATGATTCAGCATTCATCTTGTCACACTCCATCAAAATTTTCCGTTCAAGCTTCTTGGGCTATCCCTGATTATTGCATAATACTAGGCAAGAAAACATAAGGGAGAGTTTCACTTAAAAGAGAAAGATAATGTATGTGAATTTAACATTCGAATTGTTGGTTGGACCTTAAATGATGTAAAAAATTCTTGCATTTCTCCATTCTGTGTGTGTGTGTGTGTGTGTGTGTGTGTGTGTGTGTAAGTACATTTTGAACATCTCTTCTTGATAATATTGTCATAGTGAGTTCTCAGAAGGTTTTTCTGTTGTTGTTAAATTTATTCCTGGGTATTTTTATTGTTGTTGTGGCTGTAAATGGGATTATTTTCTTAATTCTCTTTCTGCTAACTCATTGTTAGCATATAGAAACACAACAGATTTTTCATGTTGATTTTGTGCCATGCAACTTTCCTGTATTCATTTATAGTTTCTAATAGTTTTTTTGGTGGCATCTTTAGGGTTTTCTATATATAAAATCATGTCATTCACAAATAGTGAAAGTTTTACTTTTTTTTTTCTTTTCCAATGTGCATGCCTTTTATTTCCTTTTCTTGCCTAATTGCTCTGGCTAGGACTTCCAATACTATGTTGAATAAGAGTGGAGAGTGAGTGGAGCCTGGTGGACCAGAAAGAGGAAGGGAAAAGAAGGGTCAGGAAAAAAAAAAAAAAAAAGAGTGACAAGAGTAAGAATCCTTGTCTTATTCCTGATCCTATAGGGATAGCTGTGGGCTTGTCATATATGGCCTTTATTATGTTGAGATACATTCCTTCAATACTATTTATTGAGAGATTTTATAAATGAGTGTTGAATCTCTCTATCTCTCTCCTGCTTCTGGGACATAAGTTATCCTAATGTTGTCCTTAAAAGAATTTGATAGTTCTCATAGAATTTTCTCTCTCTCTCTCTCTCTCTCTCTCTCTTTGATCTTAATTCTCTCTCCTCTTCTAACTGTATCATTTCTAGATTTCAATCTTTGAACTTGCTAATCCTCTCTTCCATATGGTCTGCTCTATTTCCAGTCTTTTCTAATGCACTCTTCATCTTGCTTACTGAGTTTTTCAGATCCAGATTCCTGTTGGGTTCTTTTATAGATTTCCAATCTCTTCAGTAAAGTATTTCTTCTGTTCATTAATTTCATCCCTGAGTTAAAATTGGCTAATTCATTGGCCATATGGAGATTTTAGCTGTAAAGTTTGTAGTCCTCCACCAGACTACCTTTTGAAAACAATACTGTCTAAATGTATAGAGAAAAAAGTTATCTAAGATGCTGGCACAGGAGGAAGCACCTTGTAGTGGCAAGAGGCATTGTCTGTGCCTCCTGCAACCTGCCAGTGATATTCCCTTTTCTCTAGGGGCACCAGTGAAGTATGGCAAAATCAATGTTGTCTTCTAATGTTTGTTCCTCTCTCTGTAATGCTCTGTCCCCCAAAATCACACATCATCTTCCTTTAGTATTTTGTACCGAAACTGAGACAAAGCTAAACTATGTAACAGGTACCAAGGATCTGTAATAACAAAGAGCAAATAGAGACTGATATTTTCATGAATTAAGTTGCTCTTTTACAAGATCCGGTTCATTCACCTTTGTGTCCTCTCACTTTGGGGTCAGCCCCTTCTCTAACTCCTAGCATGCCTCCACATTGACAAGGCTCTCTTTAACCCTGCCTGCTGGGCCTACTCAAAGTTAAAGTCAAGAAAAGTCAAGAACCTCAAGTCAGTCCATGTCAAATATATGATATCTTATCATATGGAAGAGAAATTTGACTTGTTCTTTGGAGATCTGGTATGTGAAATTATTATCCATGAAAGTGACATGGTGATATAGTTCAGCCAAGGATGAAGAAGAACCCTCTAAAGAGTAGCTCTGGGTTATGTGGATTGAGATGCTTTAGGATACTGGGAGTCAGAAGTAAAGTTTGAAAGACCAGGAAGGACATAGTACACTCACATGTAAGGGTTGGAATGGTTCATAAAGTTACCTGGGGCAATCACTCCCTCATTATCTGAAAGTCAATGACTCTTCTATAGTTTCAGTTTAATGTCAAGATTCTTAAAGACATAGCTCCAAAGGAAGAGGACTTACACTGATGTAACTCATCCTACTGTTAGGTAAAGATGGCATTTGCCAAACTCTAGGTCTGAATGAATGTTGAATGTGGAAATAAATGATAGGAGGACTCAATTCTCTGAAGCACATATGTCTCTGTGATATCAGAGGCAGAGGAGGTTGCATTTGTTATTTAGATGATATCTGGGATACATTCTCAGTTTGCTTGTATCTAGTATTGGTTTAGGTTTCATGTATGCTTATACTATTTATAAAATGGTGTATATGTCTTAGCTCACGGCTCTCTTAACATTGTTTCTGATGGCTAGAAATATATTTTGCCTTTTTCTTGTCCTACAGTTTTTTCCTCCAGACCAGGAATACATACAAGAAGAAATATGACAGATGTAATCTGCTCTCATGTCAATCTGCATTTATTTAAAGTGAAAAGCCAAAAAGATCATAAAGCCTATGTGTCAACATTTGTATAATCAGTGCCACCTGACACTGACAACAGAAAGAACAAGAAACAACTTCAACTTCCTGCAATAAGAAATGTGATAAACAAAGACAACATGGTCCATCGTGTGTGTGTGTATGTGCATGTGTGTGTATGTGTGTGTGTGTATACTTTCATTGAAGGAAGACATTTAACAAGCAACTCATTTTTCTAGAAGTTTTTCCTGTATTCCCTAAACTTAGTCTAAAGACAAAGACAATAAAAACATAGAGAGGCTGATCTGAAAGGAATCCGAGAGAATCTCCCATCCAGCTATCTCATTTTACTGACTAGAAGCCAGAAGACCAGGGGGTGAAATGTATGGTCCACAATTGCACTGTTTTTTGATGGCAGAACCAGAGCTTGGCAGCAATCCATTGATCCTTCTCCCATAACAGCCCTTAGATGAAACACTGATGGGTTTCCAGTGGCTGGAGTAGATAGGTAGTTTAATCAAAGATCACTATTGAAGTTAATTTTGTACATTTACTATAGTGATTTATGGGTTTCAGGACACTGAGGACCATACCTAGAAGTTGCTATTCACAGGCATCCTGGTGTGCTACTGGTATGAAACATGTTAGTTTCTGATGATAAGTGAGACTTCATAAAAGGATTACTTGTAAAACAAAAACTGCTAACGTTTATGGAATCCTTGCTCTGCCAGTCTCACTTGTAAGTGTTTTTAAATATTAACCTTATGTGATCTTTCATACAAAAAATTATATAATTAACATAATGTTTCCACTTTACAGAAAGAGAAAACTGAGATTCAGGATATGTGTTCAATATCACAGTTGGTAAGGACAGAAGTAGAATTGCAGTCTGAGCAGTAGGGTTCCAGGGGCTGCTTTCTTAACCACTAATCCATTTTGTTGCCTGCAAAATTAATGTACCATGGACACTTTACATATATAAATTGCAAATGTGTTATGTAAGAAAAGTACTATTTAATCTTATTACCACTACACAGTTTATTACAAATAATTGTCACTTTGAAATGCAAAGCTCTAAAGGAAACACACTCAGGACAGGTAAGTTTTGAACTCTGTTTGGTAGTATAGCTAGAAAAATCCAGACCCTATAAGGACTTATCTGGAAGGCCACATTAAGATGAAATTATATTAGTAAGAAGCTTCAGGAGTCTTGGGATAAATAGAAGGCAGAAAGAGAAAGAAAGCAAGAAAAGTAATAGAAAAAGCAAGGAATTGGCAAATATATACACATATACATACATATATATATATATATATATATATATATATATATATATATATATAGGAACATTTGTCCCACAGTATCCACAGGGGATTTTTTTCCAGGACCCCCTACAGATACCAAACTCCAAGGATGCTCAAGTTCTGTATATAAAATGGCATAGTATATGCATATAACCTACACCTCCTCCTGTATACTTTAATAATAATCCCCTAGATTACCTATAATATTTAATACAATATAAATGCTATGTAAATACAATGTAAATGTTATTTAAATAGTTGCTGCTTCATGGCAAATTCAAGTTTCGCTTTTTGGAACTTCCTAGAATTTTTTAAAGTATTTTCAGTTCGTGGTTGGTTGAATCCACAGATGCAGAATCTGCAGATATGGAAGGCCAACTGTATATTGTATATGCAACTAATATACTTCATTATATGTATGCATATATAGTCTACATTACAATTTATGCTCCCATGTGCAGTGGTTTAACTCTTAGAACTGAGGTTGTAGTACATGTTCACCCCTCTTATTCTTCATTAACTGAAGTTCCAATTGAAACTTAATCTCTTCTGTCTGTTCTTTAAATTCCCCTACCCTCAGTGAGTGAGGTCCTTAGTCCCTCAGCTCTGGATTGATCCATTAGATTGTATATTGTTTGATGACTTCCTCTTTCAAACACTGCCTCTTTTTTCTCTGATCCCTCCTACTCCATTTCAGTCAAGCCATTTGCTAGCTCAAGTGTTTTCCTTAAGTTTCCCCTTTCTAAAGCATAAAGTTGTTTATCATAGCATTCAAGCTCATCCACAATCTAACCTCTACATGCCTTTTAAGACACGACTCCTTTGACATGTTCCATCAAATGGATCCACTGATCATTCTCAAAATATTCTCTGTGTTCCTGCTTTTGAATCTTTGCTCATGGCATTTCCTCTGCTTAAGTCCTCTCAGCTTCAAAATCCTACTTCTCAGTGCCTCACTGAACTTCTGTCTCTTTCTGGAAGCTTTTTTTATTGTTACATTCAGAAAAATACTTTCTGGTGAATTCTAAAGGACCTTTAATGATGTGACATTGATTGCAGGCTGCCTTGAATTGTGGTTACTTGCATGTAAGTTAGGAATATGCAATAGTGTCTACCTCCAAACCCCCTTGATTGTTGAACATGTTCTTCTTAGCCCAAATCACATTTTTTCACTCCAACTCTCTCTCTTTAATTGTGCATGGAATTAGGCTCCAGACACAGACACTATAAATGAAGTTTTGTTAGATGAACAGATGACAAATATTCCATTACCTGTCCATTTACTAGCTTTCTGACATCATCTCTTTCTAGTCACTCCTATATTCATTTCTAGTTGCCATGGCCCCCTGTGTTTTTCCACAAACCTTCAAGAATCTCCCTGACCCTGCTTTTTTTTCCCTTTTTTAATCAATTTATCATCATCTGACATTTTATTCATTCATTTATTTCTTTGTGGTCTGTTTCTCCCAACTGAAAATAAAACCCATGAGAACATGGAGTTAGTGTTACTTTGGGGGATATGAACAACATCTAATAAGAGCTTAACAAATATCTGTTGAGTTAGTGAGTTATTTAGTTGTTAATTTTTTATTGTTTTTAGTGGGACATGAGGAGAACACAGAAAAAATCACTATCTCTAAATCAAGGTAACTTTAAATAAAAACTGTAAAGCAAAGTCATGCAGTTTAGATGTGTTTACCTCAATTGTTAGTACATGCAGTTAAAGGGGCTTGGCTCAAAGGGCTCAAATACAAGTTCGATCTATTCATGGATCCAGCTACCAGTTTGTAGGGAATTCTAAGGACAGAAGAACATGTTGAACTTCCCTGTGAGTATGCACTCAGCAGCATGAAACCTGTGGGAAACTCTACAGGTCAAATGAGCCAGATTTTCAATAGGTAAATTATAAAGACAAGAAATGGATGAAGGGAGAATTTGTAGAACAAAAGAGATATATTGTTTAAAAAAAGACAAGCAAGACTAACTAAACTAAACAAATCAGGAGATGAACATTTAGGTAATAAAGCCATAAAGGAATGCATAGAAGTAATTACTAAGAAAGTCATGATATCTGTCACATTTGGAAGGAGGTAGGGAGAGGCTGAATCGGGACTCAGCCCACAGAGGAGCTTCTATGCTAGATGGCAAAGTTAAATTTCTTGACCCTTTGGTGGGTCAGGAATATTGAGTTATAGTAAGTAAGTAAAAGTCATGCATTTTATTTGTATATGGGTTGCTGAATCTGTTTTATTTTTACAATAAAACCAGGAAACAAAAGGCTTGGTCTACACTTTAAAATTTCAATGCACACTGCTGTGTTATCTGTTCAGTGTGGTCTGCCTGGTGCCTTTGTCTTGAAACTCCCCCATGAATGTACTGAATGATAAATTTGGTGAATTTTGAGACTTAATCCAAATGCTTCATTACCACCACTATCTTCCTCTCTCCTTCACTTTTTACTCATCCATTGAACCATTGAAATCAAGAATTAGCCTGCAAGCTCAGTGCCCTGTCACTTGCTTCACTTGTTAGTTAGGGTGCCTTAAGAAAATCACCTTCCAATTTCCTCATTAGGAAAAGAATGAGAGAGAGAGAGAGAAAAAGAGAGAGAGAGAGGATGAGTTGAAGAAAAGAAAGAAGAAAGGAATGGAAAAAAGAAAATGAGAGGAAAAGAAGAAGAGAGGGTGGGGGAGAGCTGGAAAAAGAGGAAAAATAATTTCCTATCTATATTGTGTCTTTGTCCATAGCCCTATCTTGGGTGAAAGCGAGAGGGAGTAGAGTCTTTTTTTTTTTTTTTTTTTTTA
>NW_006792628.1:381118-413078 GCF_000442215.2 Lipotes vexillifer
GCGGGCTGCACAGGCTCCCCGGAAGAGGGGTGGGGGCCGTGACCTGTGCTCGCACACAGGCCCCTTGGTGGCAGCAGCAGCAGCCTTAGCGTCTCCTGCCCGTCTCTGGTTTCCGAGCTTTTAGCCGCGGCTCCCGCCCGTTTCTGGAGCTCCTTTAGGCAGCGCTTTTAAAACCCCTCTCCTCGCGCCCCAGGAAACACAGAGGCAAGAAAAGGTCTCTTGCCTCTTGGGTAGGTCCAGACTTTCCCCCGGACTCCCTCCCGGCTATCCGTGGCGCACTAACCCCTTCGGGCTGTGTTCAAGCCGCCAACCCCAGTCCTCTCCCTGCGCTCCGACCGAAACCGAAACCGAGCCTCAGCTCGCAGCCCCGCCCGCCCCCGGCGGGTGAGCACACGAGCCTCTCGGGCTGGTGAGCGCCGGTCGGCGCCGATCCTCTGTGCGGGAATCTCTCCGCTTTGCCCTCCGCGCCCCTGTTGCTGTGCTGTCCTCCGCGGCTCCGAAGCTCCCCGCTCCGCCTCCCGCAATCTCTGCCCGCGAAGGGGCTCCTAGTGTGTGGAGACCTTTCCTCCTTCACGGCTCCCTCCCACTGGTGCAGGTACCGTCCTTATCCTTTTGTCTCTGTTTATTCTTTTTTCTCTTGCCCTACCCAGGTACGTGGGGAGTTTCTTGCCTTTTGGGAGGTCTGAGGTCTCCTGCCAGCGTTCAGTAGGTGTTCTGTAGGAGTTGCTCCACGTGTAGATGTATTTCTGGTGTATCTGCGGGGAGGAAGGTGATCTCTGCGTCTTACTCCTCCGCCATCTTGGAAAGAGTCCCGGGAGTAGAGTCTTAATGAGAAATTTGTTTATTCATTTATTTATGAAAAGCTGGAAACTTTGATTCTCAAACAGTGTCAAGAATAATTAAAGCAATGTTGAAATGTGTTGATCCATTCCAAATTTCCTTACAGGAGTGATTAATTGCATTTTGGACTTTGAGAAATTCCAAAGAAGATTGCAAGAGAAGAGGATCTTGATCTTGGACTCTGTTTTTTTTTTTTTCCTCCCTTCTTACTGTTATTAAAATTACAGCTCTGGATACATAAAGACATAAATGTGCTTAGTGCTTAAGAAGATTTAAAGAATGACCCCTACAGGGTCACAGTAGATATTTTACAATGGGCTGGAGACACTCAGTCAATAATTTAGGAGAAAACTATCAATATGTGGACACTACATAAGCCCATAGCCAGAGTGCCTTGTGAAACTGATGTGATTGGAGGGATTTTTTTTTTTGGCTTCTTTTTGATACTGAAATGGCATAATTTAATTTAACATGTCCAAGATCTCAATCTTCTGCTGGTAACCCATCAACTGGTTCATGCAGTATATGTTCTAAAGCAAGGGTATTCAGTTAAGGGAACAAACCAAATAGAATCCAGAGGAAAAGGATGCACTTTTCTACCAATGGGTTTGTGGTCCTTGTAGCTCCTTTAGCTTTCCCCTGACCAGAAATGAGTGTTATGTCACATCTCCAAAACAGGCAGATTACACATGGCTAAGAAGCTAGGATCCTTCTCTGTGTCATAAAAGTAGTAACTAATATTGACCAACTGCTCTAATAATTCTAGACAATAAGTTAAGGCCTCAGATTGAATCCTCCCCACAGTCCTATGCAGGAAACCCTGCTACAACTATCACATGTACATGAAGACACATAAGCTTAGAAGGTCCAGGAGAGTGGACACAGCCAACACAGGAGCTGGAATTTTCCACCAAGTGGAGTGCTCCAAAGCCTGTGCTCTCAAAAGCAAACCACCTCACTATTTGTGGTCCTGCCAAAACTGTAAATTATTCCTCAGTTCACCAAATACCATATAGGTGAAATTCTAACACATTAGCCTTTGAGATGATAATGAAGGGGAAATTACACAGCAACTGGCATCAGAAACCTGGAGCTCAAGTCCAGGCATACAGATTTACTGTGATCTTAAACAAGCTTTTTTATCCTCTCTGGGCCTTGTTTTCCTCAAACAGTTGGGGTGAGAAAGTGGAATAGACTATGTGAAAGTTTATCATACACTCGATGGGTCATGGGAATATGAGTTTTTGTCTACGAGGATGAAACTGAGGCTGGGAAATATTAAGTGGTTAGCCCAGAATCACACATCTGGTTAAGTTGGTGAAGGCTTGAACAGATAATACAAGTCTCTTCACACGCATTTGTAAACTTTTCTTCAAAAGGCTTGTCAAAATTAATTGAATTAATATCTATTAGTCTTCAGGCTTTTACAGGTAATTTGTTTGCACTGTGCTTGGCACACTGTGGTTACCTAATAAATGTTAGGCATTATAGTTAATAATATTACTTTCTCTCAGCTTCATTGTGAAGACATTAGATGAGAAATATGAAAATAATTTTTAAAACTAATACACAATAGTAATAATTTCAGGCAAAGTCAAGACTTTATACTCAGTATTATATTCAGATGTAATAGCTCTCATCACCAACACTGCATTTAGCCTTGTTTGACCATAATGCTATTAGAAAGGAATAACTAACATTTTCTGTAAAGGGACTTACTTTCTGGAGCAATGCAATGTTTAATCTGTGTATGTCTCATAACCTCAATCTATTGATAATACAAATACCCAATACCTTTCCTTATCCTAACCAGCCAATGTAGGTTCAGAAGTCTTTAAAGGAAATTCAAGTATTTTCATCTGTTGTCATAACCGTGATTGTGTCTCCCTTTAAATTGTCTATTTCAAATGTTGGAAGAGAATATTAGTCTAGTAAGTCTTTGATTTCCACAAAAACTAACCACTCCTTCAATGGTTCCTTGAGCCAGAGGTCTTTTCCAGGAGCAAACAGTATGGATCATTCCATAGTTCACTCACAGTCCAGCAGCCTCAGTTGACATCATTTTTGTACTGGTGAAAGTAGGTCAAAAAAACAACAAAAGTAGATACTGAGGTATTGTAGAAGATAGGAAGAAAGAAGCAATTAACAGTGCAATTAGGGTAAAGGCTGTTCCCATTACTCTACTCCAAGATGCTGGTGTGGTCAGGGGGTAGTCCTCTTTCAGTTCTTGCCACCTCCTTGTGAAGTTCCCTGTGGTGACCTGAGCATCCTCAGATCTAGCTCCTCATGGTAGCCATCAACTGTAGACCAGAGTTGAGTTGTGGCCTGGCAACTACCATCTCCGGGCTACTCCAGACTGCATTTGAGCTTCAAACAGCTGCTGAAGTCATGAATCAGATACACGTGGGTCTAAATTAATTGGCCTGATTACTCCTCTACCTACAGCAAGAAATGTGCTCCCTTTCTGCTTGCAGGGAACAAAAGCCTCTATCAAGGGGCAAGCCTTCTCCAAGTCATGAGATGGCCACACAGCTGGATGAAGCCAGCTGGAGGCTTTTCTCATTTGTTTACTTTTTTAATTTATCAAGCCTAAGCTGTCTCTCTGCCTTTTGAAAAGGACATAAGAAGTCTAAGCCCAGGGAGCTTCTCACCAGTAGTGCCTGCCAAGAACTGAAAGGGCCAATTAGCAGGGTCCCCCTACATGGCTATCTCCTCCTCTAGCTAACTTGCTGGGGACTCACAAATTAGCCATGCTGAGGCAGACGCCAGACCCCGGCACCTGCTCGCAACTCTTCAGACACCACAAACCACCGCGAGCTTCCCTCTGAGAGGGCCTGTGGGCCTTGCGCTAAACTTGGCTCAATTTGGAAATCAGTGGTTAAGTATGTCAGAGGAAGCTGATGAAAACTCTAAGGGAGTGAGTCTGCTAGGGACTGGCTTGCTTTGGAGAAAAAAATTGTTCTTTAAACAAGGAAAAAGGGCTGGAAGAAGCTAGAAAAGTTTTACAATCTAGTCCAGCTTTTCCTCCTTGTCTACCTTTCTCTCTTGACCCCTGAACAACCTAATTCAACCACAGTGGACCAACTGCATTTCTGTCTCTTTTCTGTCTCTTTACTGCTCTTCCTCCTCCCTCCAATACCTTTCCTACTATTTGATCTCATCTTTGCAAGCAGGGCTGAACTGTCAGGTCCTCCAAAAGAAGTTTTTGGACCCCCAACTACAAAATAACTCCTCCCACCTCCTTTATTTTATTATGTTTTAGTTGTAACCCTCCTATAGACCTGTTCTGTCTAGAACAGTAGTCACTAGTAACGTGTGGCTATTGAGCACTTGTATTATGGCTAGTCCAAATCAAGATGTGCCACAAGTGTAGAATGCACACTTAAGACTTAATATTAAAATTGCAAAATATCTCATTAATCATTTATACATATTGCATAACAAAATGATAATATTTTGGATAGTGCTTTGAAAATATTGGCTTAAATAAAATATATTATTAGAATTAATCTCACTTGTTTCTTTTTACCTTTTTAATGTGACTGCTAGAAAATTATACATGTGGCTTACCTTATACTTCTATTGGACAGCACTGCTATGGAGTATCTGACATTTCGTATTGTATGATCTTACTATTATCTTTTTTTTTTTTTTTTTTTTTTTTTTTCACTGTTGTGGCCTCTCCCGTTGCAGAGCACAGGCTCTGAACGCATAGGCCCAGCGGCCATGGCTCATGGGCCCAGCCGCTCCACGGCATGTGGGATCTTCCCGGACAGGGGCACGAACCCGTGTCCCCTGCATTGGCAGGCGGACTCTCAACCACTGCGTCACCAGGGAAGCACTTATTATTATCTTTCTATTAATGTGTCAGCCTCCCCAGTAGGGTGCAAACCTCAGTAGGGAAGGATGCAAGTCTTCTTTGGTTCTTGTTTTATTTTATTTTATTTTATTTTTAGTACTACAATACCATTATTATAGTATATCAAATTTAGTGCTATATTTCTGGTAGATAAAAACAGATTTTACCTACTCAGGCACTACTATGAAAACAAGGTAAAGCTGTTTAAGTAGCTCTTTCTAAAAAATAGAGATATCATGGTTCACCTTCTGTACTGTAGAAAAGGGGATTTAACAACTCTAGGATCAACCAAGTGGATTTAAATTTGTACAGAGCCAAATGTGACCAGTAAGGGCCTTTGTGCCTCTACCTCTTTCATCCTTGTGTTAAGCAACCTAAAACCTTGCTCACATAATTTCAAGAATCTGAAATGGCTCCTTATTGCCCATTACAGTTGTTTCTCAACTGGGCTTTTACAGATACTAGAAGCTTCTTGAAGATAACAGAGTGGAGGCAAGGAGGGAGAAAATGACTTTTTCTATGTATGAGACAAGGCAAAAATCTGTCTGTGGTAATACATGGATATGATTTGTGGGGGAATGATACAGGAACAGACAGCTAAACTCTTGCATGTTTACCAGAAGTTTAGCAAAACAAACAAACAAAAAGTTTTTAAATTTAGAAAAATGTATGTTCATTATTTTAAATATGAAAAATATGGATAAATACTAAATATAAAAATATAAATTACACATATGTAATGAGTTTTTAAAGTAAGATTTTATTATCATTCTAATATATTTGTATATTATTAGTCTATCACAGACATTTGCCATGTCATAAAATACTCTTTGCAAATAAATTATTAAAGAATGTACCAAATTTTGTTGTTGGATATTAGTTTTGTTTCTTTTCCTCAGTGTTGCTCTTGTTGTAAGTAACAAGTATATCCATATTTTAAACAAATTTTGCTTATATCATATTATTTCCTTAGAACAAATTCCATAACCAGATTCATTGGATTAAAGGGAATGTATATTTTGAAAGCTTTTGATACACATAAACTAGGGTAAATACACAGATTTGTATTTTAGTTAAAAACAAAACTTACTTTTTAAAATTCTTTCTTCTTGCTATTCCAGAAGGATTGACTCCACACATTTTCTTTCACGTTGCAGGGATAGAAGATGATGCCATCCTTCTTTTGCTATAAATTTCTAATGATTTGGTATCTGGGTTCTAAGGAACAGTGAAATCTATGGTGAAAGAATAAGAAAAAGGTTTTAAGGAGAATGCCAAAGGAAGCAACTGTCCTTGAGAGAAGAGGGAATTTTCAAACAGAAATCAAATCCAGACTTGGTAGAGAGACTTTCTTTGAAAGGGTTATCACAAGGTAGAAAAAGAGACTATCCCAATAAGAAGAGTGGGACCATTGACATATGGAAAATTCTCTCACCTTAAGATCTGCAAGCACCTCTAGGGTTAGGTCAAAATAATTTTTCATTTATCGGAGTTAACAAGGCTAAAAAGAACAGTGTGGGGAAGTGGGATAATGGATTTGGTGTGATAAGACACAAAATGAGAGGTTGTTTTGCCCTGAGGCCAGGCTGTTCTCAGGAGGAGTAGTTAAGGCTAGGCTGTATTCTGACTCAGGCTGAGGGTGGGCTAAAGTTCAGGGGCCTGGTGGGAAGGGAAACTTAACAGAAGTTTTGTTAACAAGAATTTTATTCCCGTTGATCACTGTGGACAAAATAGTTCAGCTAATTATTTATGAAGCAAAGAATGGGAATTTGGAGGGTCTGTGTCCTTTGTCAGAAGTGAACAGGGGATGGGAGGGGATCAGGGAGTAATACTATCTGTGTCATATGTGGAAGAGTGGTTCTTCATAGTAAACTATTTCCAGAATACAAAAGAGTGGGGGATTTATTAACCTTCACTGTTTGCCAGAAGCACAGGGTTCAAGCAAAATTCAACACTGTCAGAAGAAATGATTTTCTTAAATCAAAATGATCAGAGAATGGTGGAAGAAGGATGTTGGAGAACAGTTTCCCAGAGAAAATGGATGCTGACCCTCATCATCCCTGATATGAGGAAGGTCCAGGGGATCTGTAGTGATGAGCCCCTGGAACAAAGGTGATACTGGGTCATCTCTGGCAGACTGTCTGGTGGTGTGGGCATGCTTCTCCTGTGGGTGTTCACCCATATCAGAAGCTTCTCCCCCAGAAACAATCAAGAGTAAAGCCTGCCTTTTTGCTTCCTTTAAATAACTAGACCTCGTGGAGTTGAACTCTTAGTGAAACAGACAGACATACAAGTACACAAGCAAACAAAGAAAAGAAATATAAAATGTGATAAGAAGTAAAAAATATAGGACAACATGAAAAAACATAGCAAGAACAGCTACTTCAGGTAGAACAGACAGGAAGAGACTCCAAGGAGGTGATATATAGGCTGAAATTTTAGCAATGAACAGAAATGATTGGAGTGGGGAATAGCACTCCAGATAACTGAAGGGCACCAAGGATCCCAGGATGGTGGTGGGAACAGCCCCATATTTGACAGAAGGGCAGGTGAGTACAGGGCACTGAGCAAGCAGGATGGCTAAGACATTGAGGCATGGAGAGGAGTTTAGATCAATCTAAGTGCACAAAAAGTGATCAAATATCTTGAAATGAAAGGACTGCATGATCTGTATTCACCTTCTAATAAAGCTTCCAGCTGCTGTGTGTGGGGACAGCCTGCAGAAGGATGAGATTGAAAGCAAGAGTGTTCTGGGAGAGAGATGATGACAGCTTGGATAACAATTATATCCTCATATCTACATCATGTTGTTTTAATTGTTCTACCTTTATATGACTTTATGCTTGATAAGTCTCTTGTTATTCTTTCTCAAAAATATCCTGAGCATAGTCAGCTGTTTTATTTTTTTGAGACATAATTATTTTGTTACAGTTCACCCTCCTCAATGTCTACTGATATTTGAGATGGAATTACATTAAATATTGGGTTGGAGAAAAAGTTCATTTGGTTAGTGAATACATTGTTCAATAAAATTATTGGTGAAAATGAAAAATGTGTCTTTTATTTTTACTTCAAACTGAATGAACTTTTTGGCTAACCCAATATTTAACTTAATGTGTAGAAAGGTCCCCTTATAAATAATATCAAGCTGATAATTTTCAATCACCAGGAATAGATGTCTCAGTTTACCATTTTTTTTTAATATGTCCCTAAGTAATGTCTGGTAGTTTCTCATGTAGAACCTAGAAAAAAATTCTTCATGCACATTTCTTTCCAGGTATTTTATATTTTAAGCAATTCTTACAAATTATATTTTCTCATTATATTTTCTAATAATATAATGTGGTATTACATATTTTTGTATATTGTTATTTTTAATAGATTTCATGTTAGTTTTCTAAATGGGCAATCACATCACCTGCCAATATTTATAACTTACAAATTTTCCATTATTTATTCTATTTTTTTGTCATTCCACCTTTATTGTACTCTTATTTTAAAGAATATTTTTAAATGGTGGTAAGAGCAGCCACCAATATATACATTTTGGCCTTAGTTTGAAATGAATATTCTGCATTGTACTTAGGAAATATTTTATTTTCATTTCACTAAGCATTTTTGCCTAATATTAAAATTAGGTTATTTATAATTTGTGTCTCTAGTTAGAACTGAACTTTATTTATAGTTTTCATTTTTTAACTTTCATTTATCTTTCTTAAGTTCAGTGTAATATTAGCATCTTAAAATTAATTAAGGGATTTTTTTCATCTTCCAATATCACAGGGAAGTTATCTTTTCAGTGAAAGAATAATTCACTCATTTAAACAGGTCAAGTAGCATTTTAAAAATAATTATTTGACTGTTTAAATTGTTTTAAAATAAATTTTGACTCTAAGATTTTCTATTTCTTCCTGAGCTTATTACAATCATATTTTCTGAAAATTAGTAATTTTCTCCATATATAGTATTCAAATATAATTGTATGTAATTTTATTTTAGTATATTTCCATCTCACCTATGTGTGCATATTTCTTATTTCCTTTACTAATTTTAATATTTATGTTCTTATTTTTCTTACTGCTTATTTTAGTGTTTTACTTCTCAGTTATTTGTTTATCAAAGATAAACTAACACATCAATTCCACTTTTTTGGCTTTCTTAGTTTTTAATCTTTTTATTTTGGGTCTCATTATTTTTTTTTCCTCACAACCCTGAGTTCATAGTTTGATTGAAGGTTTATTTAGAGAAATATATTCTAAATTTTCATGTTTTCTGTTTGAACTTTAATTATTTTGAATTGTGTTTTGGGTGGGATCTTGGAATAAGATCCAGATAATTCTTTCTTTTTATCTCCTACCCACAAATAGAGAGTTTGAAAAATACCTATTAATCAGTTTATAATTTTATCTCCTTAATCTGTAAAAGACCAAGAGAGTTGTATAAAATTTCCCACTTTTTGCCTTAGTTACTTTATTTTATGGTAGAAAGATAATCCCATGATAAATTTTACCCTTTGGGGCTTCCCTGATGGTGCAGTGGTTGAGAATCTGCCTGCCAATGCAGGGGACATGGGCTTGAACCCTGGTCTGGGAAGATCCCAAATGCTGCGGAGCAACTAGGCTCGTGAGCCACAACTACTGAGCCTGCGCATCTGGAGCTCGTGCTCTGCAACAAGAGAGGCCACGACAGTAAGAGGCCCGTGCACCGCGATGAAGTGTGGCCTCCTCTTGCCTCAACCAGAGAAAGCCCTCGCACAGAAACAAATACCCAACACAGCCTAAATAAACAAATAAATAGTGTTCCCTTTAAAAAAAAAATTACCCTTTATTTTATAAGGATAATCTTTGCCACACAGGATGATCCTCCAAGATTCATTTAACTTAAACATAATAATCTAATAAATCAGGTAAATTTCTTATTAATATTAGCTAAACAATTATGTCTAGTTTACATCATTCTTTTACTGTTATGGTTTTTGCTTATCATACCTCCTTGAGATGTTCTTGATTTTCTATCTTTTGCTATTGAGCTATATTTTACCTACTATTCCTGACTCCCTGCTATAACTTGGGAAGTATGAATTTAATTTAAAATTCTACTTTTAGCTACTTTTACATTTTGAAAAATAAATATGTACTTTAACCTGTATTTTTCTCTATTATCAATTTGTCTTATTGATAATGATGATTAAAATTTATTTAAAAATATAGATACATGACATTTGCCAGAAATATTTTGTAAAAGAAAAATTACTAAGGAAGAATTTCCCCATTAGGTATCAAAAGATATTAAAAAGTGCAACAACTTGAAAAATGTGTTTCTGTTGCAGAATACGTATCTGAACAGTGGGAAAGAGGAGTAAATTAAGAAACAGCCTCAGGAATTCCAGAAAATTCTGTAGATGAAAAAGTTAGCATTTCAAATAAGAGAAGAAATGATGGATTATTCAATAAATGATATTGAGGAAGACAATTATATATTTGGAAAATATAAAGCCTAGGACCTGTTCCAGGAGTACATATTCTAATGGGAAAAGACAAACTGACAAATAAGATAATTTCAGGGCTTTCTAAGAAAATAAAGAAAAAACTAAAGGGGTTGAGAGTGTTCCTCAGGGTAGGAATGGTGGAGAATTTCAATAAGGTGATGCCAAATACTTTTTAAAGAGAAATATTTAGGAATCAGTCATGTAAATTTTTGGGAAGCTCATTTTAGACCAAGGCCTTAGCAAATGTAAAGGCCCTAGGGTAGAAATGGGCACAGCAGGCTTGACTACTGTGTGAAGGCCAGTATCACTGCAGCTTAGGGAAAAGTAAAGAGAAAGATAGTTAAAATCAAAGTAAAACAAAGCCAGATTGGCAATTTTTATTTAATAGCTCCCTAGTTTGGTGAACATGTGGGAAAATAATCTCTGTTATATGTTCTTACCTAGAGGGTAGATGGATAAAATCTATCTGAAGAGCAATGGTGTCCATCAAAATAAGAAAATGTATCTTTTTACCCAGCAGTACTTTCTAATATTTATCTGATAGAAAAATTCACACAAATAAGCAAAAGAATATCAGTTGCAGTGTCTTTCAGAGCATAAAAGAGAGATAGATATGTCATGGTATAAAACACACAACAAAAATAAGGTAGTTGTTAAAATAATCAGAGAGATCTACAAATTTCTGACTGAAAATCTTCCCATAATACATGTGTTATTGTTGTTGTTTTGCTTTATTTAAATTTGTTTTTCACAATGTATTTTTAAGTGGGAAAAATTACAATAACAGCATAGTATAATTAATTGTTAATTAAAAGATAACTTATTTTCATGTTATACATAAATATATATGCAATGCTGTGTATTTAGACATGAAATTGAGGGCAGGGGAACTTGGGAATCGAATATCAACATGTGCTACAATACACATACTTTTAAGTTTTCTCTTCCGTATCTTGAGTGTTACTTCTAAGAGTCCTTAAATGAAGCCTGGTGTTTGGAAAGAGCAGGGGTTTCTTATTTCTATGTCTGGGTACTCACTACTATCAGAATCCATCTCTCAGGTTCTAGGTGAAAGGTTGATGGATGTGTGGTCTCATTGTCAGTTTATCTTCCACCAATGTGAGGTATGAGAGAAGGAGGGCACAGCCATGGGTAAGAAAGTCTTCATTGTGCTCCTTCTTCTCCCAGGAACCAGTTTTTCTCTAACTGAGTTTTATTCTAGCAGTTGTCAGATTGCATTATCATTGTCCAAAAAAAAAAAAAGACTTTAGGGAGAAAGCAAAGCAGCCCATATCTTAGAGTTACATGATGATTAGCACTCCCCACCCCCAGTACCAGATTTCTCCATTCCCTTCTTTAGTGAATAAAATACATTTCTGAAATTCTAGAAAAGTGATTTTTCTCTAAATCTCTGTCTAAAGTAATTGTTCTTTCATGAAGAGTAAAAGCAGAGCATTATTACATACATTTTCATTTGCTTTTGGATCTTGTAATAAGATTTCATTTACTGCTTAGCGGCAGTGTTCATTCTTAAGTGAATGGATGAGAAAGAAACAGAGTTTTATGTTCATAACCTGGACTATCAGCTTCTTGGAATGAAGAGCTCTCACTTTATTCTTAGGCCAGTTCTCTCTTTTCAAAAAAAAAAAAAAGAAGCATAGTGCTATAAGTACCACATCTATTATTCTCATCAGACAATCTTCACTTCCAGGTAAATGGCAACTGGTTTTATTGACCCAACCTACAAGAAACAAAGTAGACAAGTGTCTGCTCTTCTGAACAGCATTACTCTAGGCAAACTGGAAATGTGTCTTGCCCCAATGCCCCACCAGCCAAAATGTCCTATGTGTTCATATATCATTTTAAGTAATCAAGGATCTTCATAAACTGACTTCCTGTTATGTATTTCCCACAGCGTCCTAGTATATCTATTTCAGTTCTGTTAAACTGTCTACATTCTGCAAGGACCCCCTTCACATATCACCATTTCCACGTCTTTGTTCATGTTTTTCATCACTACTAGAATGCTCACCTTTTCCTCCTTCACTTAAATAAATTCCTCCCATCTTTCAAAGTCCTACTCAAATCTTACCTCTGTTTTGAAGCATTCCTCACATCTTTGTCTTCCTTCATCATAATTCCTGCAGCAGTTATAGTTAGTACCATATGATTCCAACACCTAATTATATGTTGTCATATTATGCTGTTCAACTTTGCTTTCAGAGACTATGAGTTCTACTAATGCACAAATAACATACTTCTTTTGAATTACCTACAAAAAGAAGAGATACATGGTAGGCATTTATTGATAAATAGCAAGGAAATTAACTAATCACTTAATTTATTATGGGAAATGGTGATTCCTCAAGTATGGCTATAGTGGTGACTACTCTTGTGTAGACAGGTGCACCAGCATCACTGGGGTACTTTTGAAATCATATGTAACCTCTACCTATTAAGTGTTATTAATTTTAAAAAGTGGAAAATAACAAGTGTCTACCAGGATGTGAGAAGTTGGCACCTTTGTGCACTGTTGGTGAGAATGTTGGTGATACTGTGGAAAACAGATGATCCTATAAAAGCTAAACATAGAATTACCATGGAATCCAGTAATTCCACTTCTGGGAGTATATCCAAAAGAATTTCATAGCAGCATTATTCATAATAGCCAAAGGTAGAAGCAACCCCAGTATCCATCAATAAAAGAACGGATAAACAAAGTGTGGTATATATGTGCAATGGAATATTATTCAGTGTTAAAAATGAATGAAATTCTGATCCATGCTACAAAATGATTGAATTTTGAGAATATAATAACTGAAATAAACCAGACAAAAAGGACAAATATTTTATGATTTCACTGATCTGAGCTAACTAGAATAAGCACTCAACATAGACAGAAAACAGAATAAAGGTTACTAGGGGTTGGAAGGATGCAGGAATGGGGATTTAGAGTTTCTGTTTGGGACGATGAAAAAGTTCTACTCAGGCAAGATAACACTGCCTGACAATCTGACCAACAATTTTATGTTACCTATTTTTTTGTTTCTCAGATATGCATCCATCATTCATTCTCAGATAACATTCATCAGTCTAGGCAGTTCCATTACTTTTTCCTTATGACCAGGAGCTAAAGTAATTATGTTTTGGGTTTTGTTACCTCAGAGATGTCTCTTTAATGACTGCTTAATAGTTATTTATCCTTTATCAAATCTTCTAGACGTCTATCCATTTTCTGGGAAAAAAAAAATGGAGTCAATGCTCTCTTATAATCAATGTACTTATTTTATTCTCCATTGTTAAATACCATTCTAAATCTTATACCAGAAGCAAAACTGATTATAAAGCCAAACTTGTTATGTAAACAAATTTGAATTTAGCTAAACTGCTATTTATCCATAATATTAATTTTGAAATTCCATTAACTTAATATGACTCCTAGGAGTAACTATTAAGAAAATATATGTTGATAGTAAAAACAGGTAAGAGCTAATGTCAATAAATAAAGTGTTGTTGTGGGCTTCCCTGGTGGTGCAGTGGTTGAGAGTCCGTATGCCGATGCAGGGGACACGGGTTCGTGCCCCGGTCCGAGAAGATCTCACATGCCGTGGAGCGGCTTGGGCCTGTGAGCCATGGCCATTGGGCCTGTGCATCCGGAGACTGTGCTCTGCAATGGGAGAGGCCACAACAGTGAGAGGCCCGCGTACCACAAAAAAAAAAAAAAAAGTGTTGTTGTGGCAGGAGACTGAATTATCATCAGCCATACATACATAACATGAGAGAAGCCATGGAAAAGCAGGAGTGGGGGAAAGTTCAATTAAAAAAAAATTATCCCTACTAAATTAAACAACAATATAGTAAAATATCAGTTGGTAAGTTGTGTTATTAGGTATATGATTCATAGAATCTACTCCAAAGTTTCTTAAAACATATTGGGAGGTTAAAATCATATGAACCAGAGGTTTGCCCTTTATAATTGCTACGGGGTTCACAACAGAAACCTCTGAGAGGGTCAAGGCACAGAGGAGGCTTCCTCAGGTATTTGGGTGTCAAAAGGTGAATAAGATTGGATAAGTGTGGAGAAGGGCAGAAAGTCCAAGGACAGAAAGATCCACAACACAGTGGGGCCTGTGGCAGATATGACTAGAGGGGCTCAGAAGAATGTCAGCTAATAAGAAGAAGTGCACTGATGCTGAATAGAGGAGCAGTAATGCAGAGGTAGTCAATCACAGGTGCAGGCTGCCTGTGGAGGCTTTGAAGAGTGGTGACAACATGGAAAATATTCTGGAGGGACAGAGACTATAGAAAAAAAGAGAGAGAAAAGCTAACAATGAATAAAAGTTGTGTCCTCATGAAGCGCACTTTTCTTGTGGTGTAAAGTAGGGAGAGGAGGGAATGTGAGGCTTCCACTGTGTGGATGGGGAGGGGTAGTGCACTTTGTCTCACTGTTGATTTGCTTTTAGTCACACTATATATGTGAGATTTCATAAACATTAGAGTTTACTATATTTTGAATGTAATTTTTAAGGTTAAGAACTGCTAAGATAATGCTTTGAGTTTTTCTTGTTTACTTTTATTAGTCTGTTTTATATATGTATGAAGGAAATTATAAAAGTTATGAATAATTCTTTGTAATTATAGCACACATATTTATAATTAAATCAAAGAAAAATTATAAAAAATAATAATAATATAATAGCTTACCTTTACTGATTGTCCACTATGTACCAGCTAATAGTCTAAGCACTTCCCCTGTGAAATCTTTTTAAGCAGCACAAAAATCTCTACAAGGCAAGTACTGTTAATATCCCCAGTATATATAGATGGAGAAACTGAGTCACAGAGACAATAAATTTGTACAAGATCTCAGAGCTAGGAAATGATAGAATCAAGATGAGAACCTGAGCAGTCTGCCTCCAAGACCATGCTGGTAACCACTAGACAGCATGGCCGAAAAAGCAATAATAAAGAAAATCTAACACCAAGCTTCAAAACATAGTCACTCTGATGGACATTAAATCTCTAGAAATACAGTTAACAGTACTGTTTTGAATACTTGAAATTTGCTGAGGGTTGATTTTGTGCCTCCTCATAAAAAAAAAAAAAAAAAAGAAGAAACTATGTGAGGTGATGAATATGTTAATTAGCTTGAGTGTGATGATCATTTCACAATATATGCATATATCAAAACATCACCTTAATACACCTTAAGATGTATATACCTTAATTATATACAATTCTTATAAAAAGGAAGATGGTAAAACAGTCACTCTATTAATAACAGTAACATCAGTAATTAGGATGCTATAGAATCTTTTAAAGATTGCTTTCACCACTGTATTATTACATGAGGTTCTTATCACTTAATGGGAAGTTCCCATCACTTGATGGGAGTTTCTCATCACTCAGGCACAGAGAAATTATTTGATTGAATATCCTAGAAGCACTGGGTTTAAGCTTGAACTTTTTTCAGGACTTCAATACTCTTCTACTTTACATAGCACATACACTATTACCACTAAAATTAGCAAGTAACAGAAAAAAAAGTAAAATGTCCCCAAAGAGAGGAAAGTCACCAGCAATCAAAACTGAGAAGGGAATGTCAAAATTAACAAATAGCACCCAAAGAAAATGAATAAATTAGGTACTTATGATGCTTTATTATTTTAAATTATGATACCACTAGCTGAGCTGGGAAGGCTTTTTCCCCCCTGGTTATTGTATCTTTAAAATTATGAATTCCATCTAGACTGCCTCTTTAAATAAGATTAATTCATAGCATTTCCCATTTAATTGCTTTATCTGTTTTGGTCCATTAGATTCTATTTGAGAATATAGCTTTTATAATAAATTAAGTTATAGAGTTTTATTTTGACATCTAAGTTAATTTTTAATTCTGGGAAAAGTTCTGCCCTATGCAATTTAGTTCTTCTGGAAATGCTGAAAAAATGATATTTGGAGCATTATAAGTTATATAAGCAGGTATCTTGCTGAGCTTTCTTTAGGTTTGCTTAGGTCTGAGTCTCTTTAGTGAAAGGCTTCTTTGAAGGATGTTTGTGTATTAGTTCTTCCTATGATTTCCAAAGGGAGATTTCATCAGAGGAAGTTGCTTGGTTGGAGCACACCTGACTGTCAGGATGGAATTGAATCCTTACAGTGCTTTTACTTGAGTAACTGAAAAGGCTTTAGAGTCCTTCATATGGGTAATTCCCTGTAAATTAGTCTGGGTTTAGCCATGGAATCAAATCCTCTCTAAGAATTACAGGAATAAAAATGTAATATGGGAATTAGGGCTTACACACATGTAAGAAGAACAAGAAGAGTGTCAGAATGGCTGCAGTCACCAGGTTGGCATAAGTCATTGATGACTTCAACCTGAAATACTGAAGTGGGTGGTTGGCTGAGAAATTCATTTAATTCTCAAGTTTACAGAACTAGCCAACCACTGTCCCAGTCTACTGCATCAGAGTGGGAGTGCATAGATGAGCCTGTGAAGCCACCCCATTTGTTTTCCATGACTTCTCTGTTCCTTTCCACTTTCTAAATCTGAACTATAACAGAAAAGGAGATTCTGGGAAATGTACTTCCTGGATTTTCCTCATCAATGCAGATGAGATGTTAGACATTAGTGGTGATGATGCCCAATGATGGCAGTGCAACCTCTCCTATGAGACACAGAATGAAATCGGTCATCATGTGACAAAACAATGAAAGTCCTATACTTTTCCATATGTTTTATGAATCTATCTTGAAGTATCATGATATACTGAAAATCAACCCAGGCACTGTTATTATTTGAACATCTATCTTGTAACTGGCGTTATAGTAGATGCTATGAATAAGATGACTTTGTTATTTTAGGCACCCAATCAGATTTCCTCTAAATCTTGTTTTTATTTTACCTAGGAATTTGACACAATTTGACTGTTGAAGTGTGGCAGTAATTTCTAGGGCACTCTATAGTATTTTGGAATAAGGACACTGATTACTTGAAATCAGTATTGACCTAGAAATTTTAAGATATTTGAAATCATGATCATTCCACACATTTAAGACATATAGTAGGTCATATCCTGAGGGAAGCAAGAGAAGGAAAAAAACCACTGCTTACATTTGGACTATTTAAGCTTGAACAGCTTATGGGAAGTTGAATCTTCCAGAGACTATGACATGCAATTTTGTGCTTCAAAACTGTTTTTTATTTATTTATTTTTTTAAGTTTTGACTGTGTATAGTTCTCTACAATAGCCATCTGTCTCCAGAATGTCCTTGCTGACAAGTAGTCTAGTAGACTTTGAAGTCTTTGTAGGCAGACACCATATCAAGGATGTATTCTATTCCCATTGACTAACAAAATGCTAGCTACATGGTAAAGATGCAACACATGTGTATAGAATTAATATTTACAGTAATTAAAGCAAGATGGTCTTACGCTGTATCAAGGAAGTGTGCATGTGACCTCCAGGAAAATGAAAGAAGTTTCTCCTCCAAAATACCTCACAGAATGGCATTCATTTTCTTGATAAATTTTCTTACAATGATTCCTGTGGCTCTTATCCTTATAGCCTGAGAAATCTGCCTTTGTCAGAACACTGTGCCTGTATCCATTTTTCTCAACCACATTTACTTTAACCAAACTTGTGAGACTGAAGAATAAACCCAGGATGTCAGTTTATTCATTTAGTGGAAACAATATCTTTCTACTAGGAGAATAAATTCCACTCATAGGAAATGAAATATGCAAAGTCTATAGGAAAAACTCTTTTCTTCTCAGGGACAGGTATATGTGGAAAACCAAATAATAATCAGAATTCTTGAATATTAGATTCAGAAAAAAAATAGTTAATGGAATTAATGTTCTGAGATTGGAATGGTCTTTTCAATACGACCAGAACACATGAAATCTATTGGGTATCTTCTTTGACATTCATCTTCACAGGATGGTTTTGCCAAAGAGACCAGAACACACACAAAAGCCTATTATCTAAATGTAAGGCCAGACACTATAAAACTCTTAGAGGAAAACATAGGCAGAACACTGTATGACATAAATCACAGCAAGATCCTTTTTGACCCACCTCTGAGAGAAATGGAAATAAAAACAAAAATAAAAAAATGGGACCTAATGAAACTTCAAAGTTTTGCACAGCAAAGGAAACCATAAATAAGACCAAAAGACAACACTCAGAATGGGAGAAAGTATTTGCCAATGAAGCAACTGACAAAGGATTAACCTCCAAAATTTACAAGCAACTCATGTAGCTCAATATCAAAAAAACAAACAACCCAATCCAAAAAATGGGTAGAAGACCTAAATAGACATTTTTCCAAAGAAGATATACAGATTGCCAACAAACACATGAAAGGATGCTCAACATCTAATCATTAGAGAAATGCAAAACAAAACTACAATGAGGTATCACCTCACACCAGTCAGAATGGCCATCATCAAAAAAATCTACAAACAATAAATGCCACAGAGGGTATGGAGAAAAGGGAACCCTCTTGCCCTGTTAGTGGGAATGTAAATTGGTACAGCCACTATGAAGAACAGGATGGAGGTTCCTTAAACAAACTAAAAATAGAACTATCATATGAACCAGCAATCCTACTACTAGGCATATACCCTGAGAAAACCATAATTCAAAAAGAGTCGTGTACCACAATGTTCATTGCAGTTCTATTTACAATAGCCAGGACATGGAAGTAACCTAAGGGTCTATTGACAGATGAATGGATAAAGAAGATTTGGAACATATATACAATGGAATATTACTCAGCCATAAAAAGAAACAAAATTGAGTAGTGAGGTGGATGGACGTAGAGTCTGTCATACAGAGTGAAGTAAGTCAGAAAGAGAAAAACAAATACTATATGCTAACACATATATATGGAATCTAAAAAACAAAACAAACAGAAAAGTGGTTCTGAAGAACCTAGGGGCAGGAGAGAAATAAAGATGCAGACATAGAGAATGGGCTTGAGGACATGGGGAGGGGGAAGGGTAAGCTGGGACAAAGTGAAAGAGTGGCATGGACATATATACACTAGTAAATGTAAAATAGATAGCTAGTGGGAAGCAGCTGTATAGCACAGGGAGATCAGCTCAGTGCTTTGTGACCACCTACAGGAGTGGGATAGGGAGGTGGGGAGGGAGACACAAGAAGGAGGAGATATGAGGATATATGTATATGTAGAGCTGATTAACTTTGTTATAAAGCAGAAACTAACACACCACTGTAAGGCAATTATACTACAATAAAGATGTTAAAAAATAAAGTGCTCTCCCCTCCAGCAATGTGTTGAAATTCATTACCAACATATATCAAATTGTTCATAATTTTGAACCTTATCCTTATTTCTTGCAACTTCTGTAATCTTTCAGGTCACAGGCAACTGCTGCAAGCTTAAGAAAGAATCTGCCTCTTTCAGGAAGCCTTGATCACTCTGATTTAGTCCACAAGGTATGGATTTTGCAATTTAATTCTTGGTGGACAGTCTTATTTCCCCATACTTAAATACACTAACATCTAAGTATTTGTTACAATATTAATATACATCATTCATCAATAAGTCCATTTTGTATCAAGTGTTATTTGCATGAGATATATATATATAATATATATATTTATGTATATAAATATATATATTTATATATAGATGTATATGAGATATATATACAGATGTAGAGAACAAACATATGAACACCAAAGGGGGAAAGCAGTGGGGAGTGGGGGTGGTGGTGTGATGAATTGGGAGACTGGGATTGACATGTATACACTGATGTGTGTAAAATGGATGACTAATAAGAGCCTGCTGCACAAAAAAAAGAAAATATAATATATTGAAATATAAGATATATAATATTATTATATATAATATATGATATTATATAATATTATATATAATATTATACATCTATATTATTACATAGGTATTACATATTTATATATTACATCTTATTATGATATGTAATGTATTATGATATTATACAATACATATTATATATTGTATATATAACTTGCTACAAGATACTATATTATAATAAAAAATATAATGTAATATCCATGATACAGTGTAATATAAACATATAATATATAATATTATATATGATGTATAATAATATAATGTATATATGATGCATAATATATATATTATATATATTATATTGTTGTCATACTATAGTATATATTAATATATAATATGTATTATATTATACCATATACCATATTACATATTATATATAATATATGTAATATATATTATATATTTTATTATATATAATAGAATTAATGTATTTATTGTGCCTCAAAATATATATTATATATGTAATGTACATATTACTGTAATATATTATTAAAATATAGTATATATTTATTATTTTCATAATAAATTACATTATTATATATTATATATAAATTATTAATATATTTTATTTATCATATTACATATTATTATTGATTATACTAATAAATGTATATTATTATTTTATTATATTAATATACAGTATATATAATTCATATTATATTAATATTACATATAATTATATATAATATATCATATATATTACATAAAATATATATAACACATATTATATAATGTATATCATATATTTATTATAATATATAATATATATATGATAACATATATAATATATTAATATATATGTAATATATAATGTATTAATATGTATTACATATAATTATATAATATAATTATAAAATACATCTTATACAATAAATTATTTTTTATATATTACATATTATAATATACAAATTATATATTAGTATATATTTATTATAATATCTTATATATTATATAAATTATATAATATATCATGTTATATGTATTTTCTATATAAGAATATATATTTTTAAATATGTAAAATTTACATAATTATAAATATGTAAATATATATGTAAATATACACATATATATGTGAGATATATATATTTATATCTCTCACAAATGACACTTGATACAAAATGCACCCCTTATTAATATGTGAATATATATTATACAATATATATTACATATTATATGTTATTATAATATACATTATAAATAATGCATACTATATATAAATTATATATGATATATTACATATGATAAATATAGAATATATAATCATAAATATCACATAAATAAATATAATATTATAATATATATATATAATTATTTTTCCTCCCAGCAGCCTTATAAGTTGGGCACCCAACAACATTGCTGTTGAGGATAGTGATGTTCACAGCCCTCAACTCTGAACCAAAGTCATAACGTGTTGTTAGTGAGTAGACTGACGGGTGGTCTGTTTTCTGTAAAGCCTGTGCTCTGTGAACTCCAACAAACTGCACTTCAAATGATGCTTTTTTTTGAACATAGTTGTAGTTTTCCCAGTCTTTTTCTGGAGTTAAATTTTATTGAATCCAGAATAAATTATATACTACCTTACTTAATTTAACTCCTAATACCTTCCATTTGCATTTACAACAAAACCTCTATAAAATTATACTTTTCTAAACTGTGCATGTTTTCAGAAGAAAATTCTTGGTAGAGTTTTCCTGGATCATGTAATTGAAAATGTTTCAAGCTCTCTACAGGCTCCTTGCTATGTGCAGTCTTCAAAGGTCAAATAGTGCTGCCAGTGAGTATTCTCATAGGCTCAAGGGATGGTCCAGAGTGGTTATTGAAGCTGGGGTGTCCATATGTGGTACAGGAGGCATACAATCTCTCCAATGGCTACTCATATCACTCAGAATGAAACTGTACTATGACTTCCTCTTTGTACTATGATTTACAAGTTCCTGTATGAACTGGCTTTCTGTTACTCTCTCCCTTCATCTCCTCTGCTCTCCCATTTGCCCCATCAATCTAACCACACTGGCCTCCTCACTCTTTCTGGAACTTGCCAAGAACTCTTCCACATCAGGGCATCTGAAATTCCCTTTTCCAGGAAAGTTCATCTCCACAATAATGTCTTAATGGCAATGTTGCCCAAGAAAGCCAAAGCATGCCCTCAATGTTACTACTGAATATTAGGATCCAATCTAGGTCACATAGTCTCATGAACTCCATTTAACTGTTGAAACTAACTACTGTAATGCAGTTAAAACTGATTTGACTTGTTCAATTTAAAAAAAAAAAATCTTCATGGCATTCTCTCTCTCCATTTCCCTCTCTCTCTCTCTGTGTCTCCCACCCACTAGCTAATCTGAAATTTAGCTCCCTCCATCCAACATATTTTATTCCTAAAAGTTTGCCTGATGTAGAATAGAAGTTCAATAAATATTTTTGAGTGAATGAACAAATAAATATTGGATTTCCATTAACTTAATGCTCTTTGAGTCAAGGTAAGTAGTTCAGTGAGAATGTGAATGTGGCTCCTTCACCTAATGACCTAATGAGTCTCCTATGAAACCTGCAGTGTCACTAAGGAAGGAGCTTCCTTCCTGTGTTTTCAATATTGATGGAACTGGTGTTTTCTGGAAAATTATTCATGATAGAATGTCACTACTAAAAAGAGTATGCCTAGTTTTAAAGCTTTGGAAGACTGACTTATATTCCTATTTTGTGGAAACGCCTCTGAGAAGACTACACGTCAACGTTTTTACAGTCACCTGAACCTACGAACAGCTTTTCAGAAACTCATCATTTTAATTTATTAGACATTTAATCCTGTACTAAATTTTGGATACTTTTACATTTTTGTCGGTGTTATTATTCCCTTTACAATTAATTCACTGCATATTTCACAAAGAAGCAATCATTTAGTGAACATTCAATAAAAAGCCTACTCAACCATATTGTGATAAGTATAATACATTTTAATTTTAACGTTTTCAAAAGAAAGATCTAAAATTGTTTAATCAATTGATTGTCTAAAATATATTGAGGTATCTATGTAACCAACAATGTACTAAATATTGTGTTATTTGTAGAGAAATTATAATGGTAAAGATGTTTATATACTAGATGAAAAGATAAAAATGAAACATATAAAAAAGGAAGAAAACTAATGCTAAACTGGAGATGACAAGGGCAAAAGCAATTCGGAGAGGAGAGCTTGATATAAACTGATGCCATCAGGGAAGTCTTCATGGAGGAGAGAGGCCTAGAAGGACAGAGAGAATCTGAGTAAATGTGTAAAGAATTGGTGCAAACCGAAGTGACTATAATAAATAAATGGGGTCAAAAAAAGATGAATTAAACCTGGCTCCAGTTTTGGCTTTTACTTCTCTGCACTGATACCTTTCAGTCTCAGATTTCTGACCTGTAAAATGTGACTCATGCTATTTATCTTCCAGGACTGCTATGAAGATTTACTGAGATGGCATGTGACAGATCCTGGAACTGTGATCAGAATGTTTATTCCAGTATTCTCAACCATTTGTTTGTTCATTCTTTTATGATGCATGTACCTCCTGTGTATGAGACATGTAGTCAGTTTATTAAAAATGAGAAAACCAAGGTAAATTTTTAGCTTTCACTAGGACAAAAGTCAAGATTATGAGATGTCTGTTTCAAGTCCTCTTAGGATCAGTCCTGGTCATTTCAACCTCCTCCAGCCAGTTAGCTAAACTGCCTGTACTGTGAAATTGTGTGTTGCCTTACCAGGAAATATATTTCATTTTATTATGTGTTTACTTTTTTCATGAAAATTTGAAGGAAATAAACCTGTCCTTACTCTTCCACAGACACTGCCATTACCCAGAGTCCTTGAACAGAAACCCCCAGCAGAAATGGGCTCCCATACACAAAACCCAACTCACTTTTACCAACAATTCTCGTAAGCTAATTTTGTTATGGACTGAATGTTTGCATCCCTCTGAAATTCAAATGTTGAAGCATTAACCCCCAATGTGATGGTATCAGGAGGTGGGAGGAGGGGGTCTTTGAGAGGTGATTAAGTTTAGATGATGTCATGAGGTCCTTATGATGGGATTAATGTCCTTATAAAAAGAAACCAAAGACACCCTCTCTCTTCTCTGTCTCTCTCTCTTCTCTCCCCACCCCCTATTCTCTCCGCCCAGTTGACATAATAGCATACAACATCTATAAGAAGGCAAACATCTACAAACCAAAAAGAGGTCCTTCACCAGGAACTGAACAGGTCAGCACCTTGATCTTGGACTTCCAGAACTGTGAGAAATAATGCCTGTTGTTTAAACCACCCAGTCTGTGGCATCTTGTTATAGTAACCCAGGGTTACTAAAACAAAGTTCTTGAAAAAACCACAGGGATCAATGTCATGGTACTGCAGATGAATGAAATAGCACCCAACACTAATACCTTCTATTGTGTATCCTAGATACTTAACTTGATAAAATCTTCGAAATGAATGCTAGTACAGGCTTGTTTTCTTCTTCTTCCAATTGAATAATTTATCTTCAATATTTTTATAATTTTATAATATTTTCTAAGAATGATTGTGTTATTTTTCTAGCTGCAAATTGTATGTGGGCTCCAGAATTAAGAGAAATGACATTAATTCTCTGCCCTCTGCCAAGTACTACTTCACATTCATTTTCTTTTTCTTTTTTAATTTTTCTTTTTTTTTTTTTTTTGCGGTACATGGGCCTCTCACTGTTGTGGCCTCTCCCGTTGCGGAGCACAGGCTCTGGACGCGCAGGCTCAGTGACCATGGCTCATGGGCCTAGCCGCTCCGCGGCACGTGGGATCCTCCCGGACCAGGGCACGAACCCGTGTCCCCTGCATCGGCAGGCGGACTCTCAACCACTGCACCACCAGGGAAGCCCCGTTTTCTTAATTCACAGTTTTCTTTTTCTCAATCCCCACCATCCAACCCTTAACGTATATGACCTGTTTATTTCCATTTTTAATTTAATTTTCTGTAGTGATTCTATCCTTCTTTGATCAACACCAGTCATCATAGGAAGGATGGCAGCAGACTTGGTATGGGACCAAATTCCAGTGTCAGAAGCTATCAGGTGCACATAAAGTCAGAGGGATGCTTTGTGCAGGCAAAGCCATCAGCTCATTCAGCACTGAGGTAGTTGCCACTGCCTTGCTCAGAGCTCATTGCTTTAAATGGAAGTCCGCTGGAAACATTCATTCAGATCCATTTATTCAAAGGTGTTTAAGGCTGAGCTTAGTTTATTACTACAGATGTGGTTGAGGCCCTTACAATGTAGCATAATGTTTCATCAGCTGCCACCCCAAACACACCCAAGTGACATGTGGTGTCTATTGACAGGAGTCTGAGAGTCTTTTATGGCAGAGCAGAGATTGGGGGAGGTTTGCTGGAGAATTTGTTTTCATAATGCTTTAAGCAGGTTAAAGTTTATGAAGATTTTAAATCTTTCCTTTTAGCTTAAATTATCTTTATTTTTTTTTTCTTTTGCCCATCCCTGTCTCCAAAGAAAGCAATAAACCTGCCAAAGAAGGAATTAATTAAGCAAATCAATCAGTCAGTTTTATTAAGGAATTACAAAGCCCAAATGGAGCATTAATTATTCAGATAATGGGACATCTCTGAGCCTTTCTTTTCAATTATTGATAAGCTGCTATCTATCATCCAGACTGTTTTAGTACTGATTTAGTTGTGAATGAAGCCAGGTCATTCAGCCAGAGCATATGCTACTTACGAGAACTGTTGGGAAGCTGGAAGTAAAAGAAGGGGCTGGGGCTCTGTGTTCCCCCAGCATGAGTACAAACAGTGACCAGTGCAAGACAAGGACCAGGGCTTGATTGCAGACCACTGCAATCAATGATGGATACTGAGGCAGTGATGCTGGGGCTTCTTTTCCTTTACCACGTCTAGATTTCTTCTTCAACTTAGAAATAGCTAAGCAAAGTAGCATTCATAATAAAGCTGATATTTTTTAATAGCTAAAAGAAAAAAAAAATGCCCTTCATTTTACAACTAGAGAAACTAGATTTTTGTCTCTGCAGCATTAGGGAAACAAAACATTTCTTTGAACGTCAGAATTTTCCATAGCAGCCTTGGTTTTACTGCTCATATGTATATCGATATGAATAGATAAATAGAGGTATAGGATTAAAAGTTTTGTTCAGCTCTCTTCTGATTTGTGTCAGAAGTTCAATCACTTATTCATTCTTTCATGAAAGATTTATTGAGTACCTACTATATGTTAAATTCTGACAATGCAAACACTGAGACCTCAAAGTACTCATAGTGCTATGATAGGGCATTTACTAATAAAAAATATATTTCTTTATTCAGACATGCCATCAGTCCCTCAAAAGTATGTTCAAAATAAACAGAATATAAGATCTCAATGTAGCAAAAAATATCACAGCAATAAGTAAAATAAGCAGATGATTTATTCCTCATAAATCAAAGAAGAGAATGTATGAAACCTAAAGGGTCCATTGAAATGTTAAAGAAACTCCTGTGGGATAAAAAAGTATATGGTTGGCAAGGGTGGATGTGCTGGGCAGAGTCTGTGAGCTTAAGCTCTTTTGATCACTAAGTGATTTTGTTTAGAGCTCACTGGCCACAGATAGATACATTTCTTAAATTTAATGTACTCAAACCAAATCTTAAAACATTAACAATATATCTCAATACTTAGAAAATTCAGGAGTTAGCAGTAGCTTATTGGAAAACTGTTAAGCAACATTGCAAAACTACCTACTTCTAAGTGATATGGCCCTCCCCTGAACACTTATAGAACTTTATATTACTCATATACCACTTAACATATCTAATGGATATTCAGGCAAAGGCTTTAAGCATGATATCATATTAAAAGCTCCTTAAGGCAACAATAAAAGTGTGAGCCATAAGATAAAACATTCATAAATTGAACTTTATTAAAATTACAAGTGTTTGCTTTTGTAAGCAAGGTCTTCTAGTTGAAGGTTTTGGATCAATACTCATGCTCATCTTTTGCTCATCTCCTCTCTTCAACACCCCACAAAAATTAAAAATGTTGTTTTAAAAAAGGCAATAAAAAACAAACACAAAATGTAAAAACTGACAGCAAATATAATGTGAGTAGAATCATCAGTTTAAAAGAAATGTCTGAAAATTTCTATATACTGAAAAGCAATCAGAGAAGATGTAACTGACACCAAAGGACAGAGAACATCACTGGTTTGAAAGCACATTAAGGGATTTAAGGGCAACAAGAGAACTCTTCAGTTTGTTTCTGTAGAACCTAAAGAAGTTCCACATTCAGAGAAAGTGGTAACAGCCTGCTTCCTACTCCCTTGCCCGGTTTCCCTGCATGAAGTGGTCTTGCTTACATGTTTTACCTGCTTTCTGATTTCTCACTCTTACATTGTGTCATCTCTTGTGGTGACTGTGGTGGTTCTTTGCCTAGTGTGACTCCTTTTAAATATCAGTTCAATGAAACAGGCCCATGAACCATTTGTCTCACAATATACTGTATTTTCTGTCCTTACTCCTTTGGGTTTTGTCTAAGTCCCTATTTCTAGACACTCATTTGCCTGAAAGTTTGGCTGAATTCTCACTTTGCCCTCCTGAGTCTTGACATATTTCCAAGGCACTAACAATTTTTTTATGAATATCTAGTGTATTTTGGGCTAATTTTTCTACTATTTATGCAGACTCAAGCCTGATGAATTGGAAAGAGCACTGGAACATAAATCAGAAGTTTCTGACTTACTCCTTAACTAAGCTACTTGTTCTCCCAATGGCCTTGGGCTCTGATGGCTGTGCTGAAGTTTGGCTCAGTTAGACCTTAATTCTAAATCAAACGCTTTTGAGTCCCTGGTCTTTGAAGCACTTCTCCAAAGAGCCGTACATTCATCCAAGCAATTTGGCCAACAGTTTTATGGAGTTTTCTGACATACTTCCATGGAACTTTTGGACTATTCAGAGAATGGTTTGAAAATCACTGCCATGAAATCATGGCATTGACTTAACAAAACTCATTTCATTTTCTATTCATTCATTTATTCCACAAATATTTAGTTTCAGTGACTAAGTACCAAGCTTGATAGAAATTCAATAAAAATAATCTGAGGAATATAAATAATTGTCTCTTTGCCTTAGAAGTCTTATGAGTCTCAAGTCCTCAAAATGAAAACAGAGCTCTCCCCCTCCACACTACCCCCTACGCACACACTCTCACTTTCGATTCACCATCCAGAGCTTCCCAGCTTCACAAGTTCCCCGGTCTCTGTGCTGCTGGTTTATTAACAGAGTGCACCTCCTGTGGTGCTGGGGTCAGGCCTCAGCTGCACAGTCATTCTCAATTTGTCTCAGCCATGTTATTTCTCCCACTAGCCATTTGAGAACACATCACAGCCCTCTGCCTTTTCTTCATTATCTCTCCATCTCATTTATTTTTTAGTATTTTCTCAGCAGTTCCTCCAGACACTCTCATTAAACGCTGGGCTAATTAACCCCCTGTTTCTAAGCAGTGGAGCTGTGGTGAGCTGCATAGCCCTGCAGGAGGGACCCCCCCTCCCTCAGAGGAAACTGGTCCAGCTCCAGTCAGCTTACACACCTGTCACAGCTCACAATTGGACCTGGCACCTACATGGGTTGGTTGGGATTTTTTCTGTTTTTTGGTTGTCTTTTTTTAAGCTCCTGCTCTTTTTTTTCCAGACAAGGATACACCATGATCCCAGTCATCACCATTCACTGACAATAGCAGTGATTAACATATCTCAGCCCACAGAAACAGAAGCTCTCTATTAACTTTGCAGACATGTTTTCCATGCTACAGACCCAGTAGGCACTTAGTAGATTCTGTCCAAGATGCTCTGATTCATGGCTAAGAGCAGCTGATACAGCCAACACCAGAGAGCCGTGCACTGAATACAGAGCGAAGGATCATTGGGTTGTCTTGGAAATCTGAAGTATCTGAAGTGGCATCTCACTATAACATAGCTTTCCTCTCCCTGTTCATACCTAAGCCAAAGTATATCTGAATCTCTTCTCCTAGATTTTAGCATAGCAAATTTTTTGGGTCACAGTTGTTAGAACAAGTGTTTGGGTAGGTCTGAGCCCCACATTTATAGGAAGGAAAGCAGTGAATAAAACTCTCTCCCTGACCTATTATGTCTTCATATTATAAGACATGAATCTAATATTTTGCCTGTACTGGCTGAGTCTGTCTAGACTGAGATGAATGATGAGCTACTCTGTATTCATCTATCTCTGTACATCTTGTGGATAAACTTTTTACAGTAATAACATAGTAAGTTACTAGATGCTTTATAAGTGTCCTTCCTTGCTCTAAATAACAGTAGTGTATCACTTTATACTTAGCAAAACACTTTTAAGCCCACCAGCTTTTTTATTTCTCAATTGGGTGTAAGTGTTACCATCATTTGAGATTTAGGAAGACTTGTCCAAAATTATCCAAATAACAAGAAAACTGAAATTGAAAGATAGACCCTCAAATTACAACTCTTAGGTTTTTGTTCTTATACCAAGCTGCTTTCCTTCTTCTCTCATTCTTAAAAAAAAAAAAGATATCTTTAAATGTGTGGTGTTTTCTGTTTACAGAGCATCTTCACACATATGATTGCCATGTCCCACCCAATGCAAGAATCACAATCCTCATATGCCTGAGAGCCAGATAACCCATCTTTTGACTGCTTCCAGGGTGAACAGCTCTACTAGATGGGTCAAATTTATCATCACAGTACTGCACATTATCTAATGTGAGCATAAAATAACAACCAAACAAGACCTGCAGCCATGGTACTATTTTCATAAATAGGAAAATTAAGCTACTAAGTTTAGTGACTCCTCAACTGCTACTCATGAGATGGCCACATTTTGCCCCTCTTGGTTGCTTTCCATCAACGCTGTGAACTGGAAGGATGGAATAAGAAATAAAACATCTTGACTCTACAACTTCTCTGGCTACTGCCTCTGGCATGTCTCACTGTCCACACTGAACCTGATGTCCTAGTTAACCAAACAGGAGGGACTATCCCTATTTCTGTCACAGAAACTAGTGAAGTTTGCTCCAAGGAAGATTTCAGAACTTTTACGTCCATATATTTGTCAGGTTCAAAGCCACACAAGGTAGAGTGAGGGATGGAATGATGATGCTCCTCCTCTAGTTACTTAATTTGTCTGTAACATTAAAAAAGAGAGTGACTTTACTGCCTAAGTCTCTGGAGAGGCCAGTGGATGACCCCCCAGGCCTCTGGGTTTGGCCTCAATGTTCGCTCCTCTATGCCCAACCCTCACCTCTTTGTCTCCACCCTCTGCAACGCTCTCTCTTCTATCACTACCCTCTCCTTGCATCCCTTCTCCCCTTCCTAGAACCTGGCATGGAAATTTTTAAGGCCTAAATCTATTTACACATCTGATAATTTTCTTACTCTCCTCTCTGATAAATAGCAAAGCTATTCTTCACCTGGTTTCTGACAGAGGAGGTCAAAGCTTGATTCTCACAATAATTGAGGAGTTACTTGAAAAGTGGTATGTACAAGACATCAATATTATTCCTACTTACATATTTTTTTGCTTTAATTACAGCGGAAACAACAAAGCTAATATGATTATGATGTAAAAACATCATTCCCCTGCTCTGCTTGCATTTCCAGGCTTTCTGAGCCACACTTTTTTTGGGGGGGAGGGGGTGTGGTATGCGGGCCTCTCACTGTTGTGGCTTCTCCCATTGCGGAGCACAGGTTCCGGACACGCAGGCTCAGCGGCCATGACTCACGGGCCTAGCTGCTCCACGGCATGTGGGATCTTCCCGCACCGGGGCACGAACCCGTGTCCCCTGCATTGGCAGGTGAACTCTCAACCACTGCGCCACCAGGGAAGGCCCCCGAGGCACATTTTTGATGAAGGGAAGCAGCCTCTTAACACCTTCAGCTTCTCTCAAGACTACTAAAATCAGAACAGTGGAAATAAGATTTCATAGCTAGAGAATAGTGAGTACAGACTCAAGCCAGGTTTCCTGATTTTATATCCCTCCTCTGTGGTTCTGTGAAAGCCACTAAACACAACCTGGCTTCAGTCATCTCACAAGTCAGTTGAGAAAAGGAGCTAACATGATTTCAGAATAGCCTCTGGCAACAAAATTACATGATTTTACTTCAGTGAAGTGGCCTCTTCCATTGATAAATGACTCATAGTATAAGAGAAAGTTATTTTTTCCATTGAGCCAAAGTTCACTCACTTTCTACTAATTGATGGCAACTGTGCTGTTCCTCATCAACCCCACACCTCATTCTTGGGTGAAATAACAGTTAGTTGGTGGTGAAGGTGGAATTAAACCTCATACCTGTCTGACTCCAAACTCCAAGCCTTAATAATTAGATTGTAAAGGGGGATGAATAGGTCATAATGGACCATGAAAAGAAATTCAAAAGTAGGGTAGCAATATTTCTAAGTTCAACTTAAGCTACATAAATGAAAACATTTCAAGTCCTAGCTGAAAGACTGCTAAGGATAGATTGAGCAGGTCACTCATGTAAATATTGTTACCCATCTATACCATGTTATAGTAGAAACATTCTCAGAGAGTTTAATTAATATACTCAGGATTACTGAGCCAATCTATAATGATTAGAATCTAAGTTTTCTGCTAAAGTCCATCTTTTTTCTCACCTATCAGCACTGCCCATAATAAGGGCAGTGCTGAGAACATTGGTATCATAATTCAAGTGGCCTTGAGATCTATTAGATGACACCAGATGCTGCTAAGTAAACCTGTAAATTATTGTCCTATCATTGTATTTAACAGACTCATCTTTGGTAAATTGTGAAGCCAAAATAGTTTGTTGTCATGGTTTCTACCCTCTTCTTTACCCTTCTGCTCCAGGTGCCCACTACTGGCCTCTTTCCC
>NW_006792628.1:413088-436317 GCF_000442215.2 Lipotes vexillifer
ACTTAAATGCATATTTAGCTCCTGTCTTGACAGTGTGGTTTCCTATTTTCTCCCCACCAACTCCTCACCCTGAAATTTGATATCTTCTGCACTCAGAAGTTGTGGGAACATCTGACAATTGCTGCCATAATGAACCACATTTGCTGATGGGAGTGTGACATATTTTTCAGATGTGCTGGTTTAGAATCACTTGTTTTAAATGAGAAGCTTCTGAAGAAGAAGTTGCATTGTCACAGGGACTAGAGCATAAAACTAAAGGAATAAAGTGTGAAGAGCAAGTTTTTAGGCACATGGCATTGGGAAGGGTGAGAGATTCATGTTGGTATTTCAAGATTCCTGAGATCATGCTACAGAGGCAAGAGGTTAGTCCCTGGGTTAAATTCTGAACCTTAAATATGTGTCCTCGCATTATAGAAAACTACATTTATTTTCTAGCCCTTTAGGCATTGTTTCTTAAAAAGCAAACAATAGGTTTTCATTTCCTCTACATTGAGCCCAACTCCAGAACCAAGCCACATCATCCATGCTCTGGAGCAAATGGCTACATTTGGAAGAGATGTAGCAAATGTTTAACCTCAAGTTTTTGCACCACTTTGCTTCTTTTTTCTCAGTTCATCCACATGACTCATATATGTAGCAATGTTGACTATTTTTTTCTTCAATAATTTCTTTCACAGCAAGCATGATTCTGGAAGTCAGCCACATTAGAATCATCTGAGACTGGCTGCATACCAAGTCTCTTGGAACTTTTGTTGGTACCTAGGGAGAAGATCACTCTGGGAGCTTTCAACCCTGACTTGGCAAGTTGACTTTTGACAAGTTATTTAACCTTTCTGGGACACAGTTTCTTCAACAATAAAATAGAGGTAATAGTGTCTTGGGAATGCCCCTACATAATATATCTGTTGTTGCTTACAGCATTTTATAACTTTCCAGAGGGGGCTCAATGAATCAAAACTATTTTTGCATTACTCCAGCCTTCTACTTTGGACACATAAGAGGTCTTACAAAAGTACTCTTACACCTTTCCAAAGATCACTTAAAATCAAGTTGCCAGGGCTTCCCTGGTGGTGCAGTGGTTGAGAGTCCGCCTGCCTATGCAGGGGACATGGGTTCGTGCCCCGGTCCGGGAAGATCCCACATGCCACGGAGCGGTTAGGCCCATGAGCCATGGCCACTGAGCCTGCGCGTCCGGAGCCTGTGCACCACAACGGGAGAGGCCACAACAGTGAGAGGCCCGCATACCAAAAAAAAAAAGAAAAAAGAAATCAAGTTGCCAATACAAAGTTGTGCAATGTTTATATGATGGATATTATCTGTGGCAAAACCAACTTTGTTCTGTTTGGATCTGAAGTCTAAACATGAGTCACATTGATGTGTATTGTTATATAATCCAACAAGAATATCCCTTGGGATTTATTAATCTTTGGGATTAATTAAAAATCCTTGGGATTTTTAATCCCCAATTTTTTTTTTTTTTGCATTGGATACAAGTATGTCAAGAAGCTAACGAAGTACTTGGAGCTTATGACTTTAAAAGCCTTGCTCAGAACATGAAATGTTATAAGCATTCCATTCCTCCACAATATATTGTGAAAAACACAGAAGTGAGGACTGCAGTGGAGAGTGGTCTAAATGACAACATGGCTGACCCCAAGGATGTTAAAATTCCACTTTACTAACCACTTAATCTCATTCACCTCCAGACATTACTCTTGCTCAATCATTTAAATTTTGTCTTCAGATATAGAGTAAATTGGGATATATATTATGAAATCCTTGGTATAATGAAGAATACTCTATAAAAATACAAATAATTCTGGATTTTATTCTTAGTAAAATGTATTTTTTCAAGAGTAATTATACTGATTCCTTCTCTTTTACAAATAATGATTACTATAATTTTTCCATTCTTTGAAATAAATTCAGTGAAATAAGTCATTATTTTCCTCAAAAAAAAAAAAAGAGGTAATAACAGCAGCTTGCTGGTAGAGTTGAGGATTAAATACAATAATACAATATAAAGAGCTATTTGTAACACTAAGCACATTTTCTATACTCAATTAATGTTAGCTGTTAATAAAATACACATTTCTTAACAATCATTCTCCCTTGTAACAAGATTCTGGAGCTCCCAGGGGAAAAAAAAAAAAGGAAGACCTCTTCCTTTGGAGGCATTATAAACATTTTCAGAAGTCCTTTGTCCCAATATCTGCTTATAAAAATAAATAAATAGGGGCTTCCCTGGTGGCACAGTGGTTGAGAGTCCGCCTGCTGATGTCGGGAACACGGGTTCGTGCCACGGTCCGGGAAGATCCCACATGCCGCGGAGCGCCTGGGCCCGTGAGCCATGGCCGCTAAGCCTGCGCGTCCGGAACCTGTGCTTTGCAACGGGAGAGGCCACAACAGTGAGAGACCCGCGTACTGTAAAAATAAATAAATAAATAAAAATTAAATAAATAAATAAAAATTTTAAAGTCATAATAAGCTAAGTATAATAAGCTTGGTATTTTTCCTGCAATTTGTATGTCATGAAACAGTCACTGATCATTCAGAAGAATGTCAGCCAGCAAGATGGACTTTTCCAAGTTATAAGCCAAATTGTTGGGGTCATAGTTACTAAATATATGACCCAATTCCAAGAATAAGTCGAAGGAAACAATTCTAGGCTCTCTAAGAGCATTTGCCCCAAAGGGGTTAACTCACTCTGAACAAACAGCCTCATTGTTTACGCCTAGAGAGACACCATCATCAGTCAATTCAATCAAATTGTGCTGACTATTCTAGGGTGGGAGTGAAGCCATCACAATAAAACTAACTGATGCATTTGCTAAATATATACACTGGGAAAGAGCTAGGCAGTGTAGTTTCACTTTTACCTCACCACCCCAATTTTGTAAGAGCTTAACATGGGAAATTTCCTGTGATGTTATCTATGTCATCTGACAGTCTGTCCCTTAGGAATGAAAGCAATTTGATAATCTCATTACAGTTAGGAATTAGCTTTACTAGAAGGAATAGCCTTTTAAAAGAAAAGTCTGAACAGGGCAGTTGTTCATGAAAAGCAGTGAAAATTGATAAACTTTCAGACAACAGCCGGTGACATATTTGAAGACAGAGAATTATTTGGCATCCATCAAATTATACCACTTGAATAACTCCTCAAATACATAAGTGTTTTCCTAGCTATTTATTAATTTACAAAGAAGTATTTAGTTTGGAACTTAGTGTTGTCAAACTTAAGGTGCTACAGTCATGAACAAGGAAAGCAAGATAGACATTCAACGACAGATTAAAGAATTGCTGTAAGTACAAAGTGCCATGAGACTATGTAATCAGAACCTGAAGAAGTCTGGGGAGTCAGGGGGTGCTTCCTTGAAGGCTTCTTACTAAGTTTTAGCAGAAATTATATATGAAAGGGAGTTTGACAAGAAAGAAAAAAAAAAAAAAAACTTCAAGAGAAAAGACTAATACCTGTGAAGGTCCTGAAGCGAGACCAGCCTGCCATTTACAAAGCACTGACTGAGAAGAGGTTGGTATGAATAGAACACACATGAAAGAATGGTCTCCACAAAAGGTTAATAAGGTAGGCAACAGACAGAGCCCTCCACCCTTCCCCAGGTCTTATTCCTTTATAAAGGAAGGTCAATGGAAACCACAGAATATTTAAAGCAATAAAAAGAGGAGAAGAGTAAATGGGGAGGACCACTTAGGAATCCATAGCAGAGGCCTAGTGAGAAATGACAAGAGCCTGGATCAGAGTAAACGCAGGAGATGGAAGGGAGTGGAAGAATAAGGTAAAAACCAATAAAATTTTGTGCTTGATATGGAAGCTGAAGTTAAGGAGACAGCAAAAATATTCTCAGTTCTCTGATTTGCTCAGTTGGATGGATGATGATGCAATTCACATAGGCAGGGCTTTCTGGGAATTCCAGAGGCTTTCATTCCAGTGTTCTGTGTGCTGACACTTTGATCACCCCTTCTGTTTGATAACATAGTAATTATGGACAAAACATATCATGAGAAAACCAATATCTTAATGGACCAGAAATGGAATAGGAAAACAAGATGCAGACAGAAAATAAAGCTGTAGGTCTTCTCAATGCAGATTTAAAGACAGATAATGGTAGCCAATAATTCTGCTTCTATGGGGCGAGACTTAATGCCCTGGATTTTAGAAAGGTGACTGGATCCAGGGTTTCTGTTTGAAAGGACAAGAGGGGGGCCCCCTCATTGGTACAAATAAGCTACAAAAATACCCACAAGCTGTTGACTATTAACACCTGGTTTCTAGCAAGTGAAATGAAAACCTACATGCTATTTATACCAAATGTTTATAGAAGCTGTATAGGCAATTGGCCCAAAGTGGAAGCAATCCAAATGGCCCTCAACTGAAAAATGATTAAACAAACCAGTCCATTCACACAAAGGAATAGTACTTAGCAATAAAAAGGAATAAAATATGCATAGAACTTACATAGAATTAAAATACATGAAGCTAAGTGAAGAATCCATATTCAAAACACTACACACTTTATGATTCTAGTTATATGTCATTCCGGAAAAGGCAGAACTACATGGATGGAGAAAAGATCAGTGGTTCCTGTGGGTTGAATGGCTAGAGGATTTGACTATAAAAGAGCAGCAAGTGTGGTGAAAGAACATACAGATAGCTCAGTGGAACAGAGTAGAGTCCAGAAATATACTCACATATATATAGTCCACTTATCTTTCACAAAGGAACAAAGGCAAAACATGGAGGAAAAGTAGTTTTATCAATAAATAGTGGTGAAACAACTGTATATCCATATGCAAAAAAATGAATCTGGACACAGAACTTACTCCCTTCACAAAAATTAACTCAAAATGAGTCACAAATCTCAATGTAAAACACAAAATTATAAAACTCCTAAAAGAAAACATAGTTGAGAAACTAGATGACCTGGGTTTGGGCAATGATTTCCTAGATATGACACCAAAGCCACGTTCCATGAAAGAAAGAATCAATAAGCTGGAATTCATTAAAATAAAAAGAAATTCTTCTCTACAAAAGACATTATCTAGAGAATGGAAAAACAAGTCACAGATTGGGAGTAGATTTTAACAAATATACCACTCTGGTGGGGATGTTAATAATAGGAGCAACCAGACACGTGTGAAGGCAGAGGGTATATGGATAATTTCTGTGCCTTCTGCTCAATTGTTCTGTGAATATAAAACTTCTCTAAAAAAAGCTTATTAAAAAAAAAAGACAGGGCTTCCCTGGTGGGGCAGTGGTTGAGAGTCCGCCTGCCAATGCAGGGGACATGGGTTCGTGCCCCGGTCCAGGAAGATCCCACATGCCGCAGAGAGGCTAGGCCCGTGAGCCATGGCTGCTGAGCCTGCTCATCTGGAGCCTGTTCTCCGCAATGGGAGAGGCCACAACAGTGAGAGGCCCGCATAACGCAAAAAAAAAAAAAAAAAAAAAGACAGCAGAAAGGAATGTGTGTAGGTGGTGGGCGGGTGGTGTTATGATGAAGCTATTCTGTATGTTGATTGTGGTATTGATTGCAAGATTCCATGCATTTGTCAAAATCCTGAACTGTACACCAAAAACAGTGAATTTTACTATAGGTTAATTTTAAAATAAATAAAAAATAAGTTGGGTTGTGGCTCTTATACCAATGTGCAGAAAGACACAGACATAGACGCTATATCAGGAACAGAGCCAAGACACCCACTGGCTGTGTGGCTGGATCTGCAAGGCCTTTAATACTACCACTAGACAGGAAACCATTCCCACACTTATGAGACCTGGTCCTGCGAGGGAGAGAGAGGGTGCTGCAAAACGACTAGAAGTAACAGATGAGCATAGGGGTAGAGAGAAGACTAGAGAAAAAATAGTCCCCACAAAAAAAAATACCTATAACTCAAAATTTTAAACACATGAGAAAAATTAATATCAATTGAATAAAAAACAATCAAACAGATAATAACAACAACAAACAAAACCTACCAGAAGGGTCAATTTGTAACAGGGAAGAGCCAAATCTGACTACAAATCTGTTTCTTTTACTTTAACCTTTGGTTTCCACTGCTTTTGTTCACTAAAACGATACTGTCTATACCTAATGGCCTACCTCAGGGAACCCTGCTCCTGTGCCTGAATGTTAAACTGAAGTGCCTTTGTTCAGGTAAACATCTGAACCCTGTCCACCTGTGGACAAGAAAGGAGTTACAAGAAGTTGCAAAAAAGAAGAAATTAACACATCCCCTTCCTGAGGCTAGCCCTTCCAGGTGATATATGCAAAACTTATGGCCTTTTTACTTTACTTGTTCATCTCCTCCCCCTCTGTTCTATAAAAGAAACTGGTATCCAGACCCTGATAAGATGGTTATTTTGAGACTTTACTCTGCCATCTTCTCTGTCTGCTGGCTTTCCGAATAAAGTCGTATTCCTTGCCTCAACACCTCGTATCCGATTTATTGGCCTGTCATGTGGCGAGCAGAGTGAGCTTGGACTTGGTAATAAATTCTCCATAAAAAGTTAAAGTTATGGGATAGTCAGATAAAGAATTTAAGATAATTATGTTTAGGATATTTAAAGATGTAACAGATGACATACTTTTCATTACTTTAGAAGAAAAGCATGAAAAAATGGTCAGAAATAAAACAAATACATATGGATATAATGTATCATGTATTTAAAAAAGAAATAAGTAGAAAATCTTGTTTGATCAAATATTTTCATTAATATAAAATGTATTAGTAATGCAAACTCAAAATAGGCCACAATAGTATTTAGAGAGTTGGGGAAAAAATAGAAAAATTTATCCCCAAAATGGAGCACAGAGAAACACAGAGATAAAACTAGGCTAAGATACTAAAACAAATAAAACAATAGACCCATTTAAGTCAAAAATTCAGATGCAAAAATCCTAAACAAAATGCTAACCATTTGAAACCATTATCATACAGGAAACATACCATGACCAATTTGGGTTTATCACAGAAATGAACATTAATAGATGAAAAAAGAATATCCATATAATTGTTTCAATAGACTCCATAATACACTAAATAAAATTAAATATAAATTCATGTTAAAAGTTTCCAGCAAACTAAAAAGAGGATAGGATGTCTTAACACTAAAATAAAAAAGTGTGCATCTGTACAACAAGTATCATTATAAGCAGGAATATTAGAAGAATGGGGGATGAAATGACGCACACATTTTCATCAATACAGCTCCTTTACCTTGTATTGGTGATCCTAGCTAATGTAGTTGAAACAAAAATTCTTAAAGTTTAGAAAAGAGTAATCAAAATATCATTACTATAAATTATATGAGACTTTATATGAAAAAATTTAAAGAAACTATGAATAAATTTTAGAATCATGGAGGAGTTTAGCAAGATGGCTGGTTGATAAGATAATCAAAGTCAGTTGCATTTCCATACACCAGAAAATGTAACTAAAAGGAAGACAACATCATAAAAGAACAGTAGGAAATATCTAGAAATAAAGGTAGCAAAGACAAGAAAAATTTGTAGTAAGACCATTATAATATTTTATTTATTTAGAGTTATTAAAGGAGTAGAAAGATACTGTATTCAAAGAGGAAATGATCAATATTATAAAATTGTCAATTATTTCTCTAATTTACCTATAGATTTGATAAACTGAAGTTTAAAACATACATATAAAAAAAAAAGAGTGAAGTATAATCAAGACTCTTAAAGAAGAACGAGGAGAGGGGACTGGTGCTACCAAATATTGTATTATAAACCTATAAGAATTAAGTCCTTAAAGGCCTGGTGTAGGCCAAAAAAAATGACAAAAAGAATAAAAAGACAGCCTCAAAATCACCTCATTATAGATGACAAAGGTGGCCTGGCATACCAGTGGACATATGTGGCAATATTTATTAAATGGAGTTTTTAAAAATTGACTGTACTTGTGGGAAAAAATGCTTTTTGATTTTCCATCTTACACAATATATAATAAATTAACTCCAAGTTCATCTGTGTGTGTGTGTGTATTTAAAAGTGTACTTTGAAATATTTTGTCTCAAAGTGAAAATTATTGCAATGAAAATTGTAAAATAGTTAGAACTGAATTATAATTAAAGCTGATGCAACCAACATATCTAGTGGTATATTTAGCACTAGAGGCGATAATTTAGGAAAAAGGAAAAAAATAAAGAAAGAAATAATAAAGATAAGAGCAGCAAATTAAAGAAAGAGAAAAAAATAATGAAATTAAAAGCAATTTCTAGCCAAATCTCCAGTAAGACTGATGAAAAAAAGGAGGGGGCCATAAAAAAAAAAAAAAAGTGAGATGGGTAAAGAGACAGAGAGAGACAAAAAGAGAGAGAGACAGAGAGAGAAGGCATATGTTTATAATATTAGAATTAAAACAGGGAATAAATTATAGATATAATAAGGATTTCAAAAAATAACAGAGAGTAATACAGAAAAAATGTCAATATACAATTTAGAGAAAACAGTTTTCCAAAATAATATATAAATTACCAAAGTATCTCAATAAAAACTCAATAACAATTAATAACAATAACAATTACAATAACAATAACAATTAATAACATTAACAATTAAAAATATAAATTATAATAAAAATCTTTCAAAAAGAAACTAGTCCCAGATGAATACATAACCAAGTTTTGTCAAACTCTTAAAAAGTATATCTGATCTTCAGAATTTCTAAACACTAGGAAATGTTATTAAGTTGTTTTTCAAGGTTAATTTACTCTTAATCCTAAAGCTAGGCAAAAGTAAAAATGTATAAGATAATTACAGGCCAATCATATTGATGAGCATATGGCCAAACTCCTAAATAAAATGTTAACAAACCAATTTCTTCATGTCATATATTGTTTATCTGAGGAATGCAATGATCATTAAAACAGAACATTTATTAAAGTAATCCCAATGTAACCTAGCATATTAATACTTAAGAGAAGAAATAAAAAATAAGATCTTCTTATCATATTTTTTCTCAGTAGAACCAGAAAAGCAGGTGGTTAGCTTTTAGATTTGTTCATGATAAAACATTTTGTTAACAAAAATAGCAGGAAACTTCTGGAATTTCATATTAGTTTTCTAGAGGTGCTGTAACATATTATGACAAACTTAATCATTTAAAACCATATATCCTTATTATCTTACAGTTATGTAGGTTAGAAATTTGACACAGGTGTCACTGGGCTAAAATCAAGATGTCAGTAGGGCTGCATTCCTTCTGGAGGCTCTAGGGGAGAATCTACTTCCTTGCCTTTTAAAGTTCTAGACCCTGCCCATATTCCTTGGCTTGTGGCCTCTTTGTCTTTAAAGCCAGTAATGGCTGGTCGTGTCCTTCTCACACTGAATCCCTCTGAACTTCTCTTTTACCTTCCTCTTCAACTTTTAAGGAAGCTTGTAATTATATTAAGTCCATCGGATTAATCTAGGATAATCTACCTATGTTAAATTCAGTAAAAGTTAGCAATCTTAATTCTATTTGTAATTTTAAACCCCCTTTGCCAGCATTGTAATACATTTGCAGACTCTGGTGATTAGGATGTGAAAATCTTTGGGAGGCCATTATTCTATCTGCCACAGGTACATGTAAATTAGGTTCATTTTTAGCTGAGAATAACCAAAATCCTATCAGAAAAGGCTTAAATAAGTTAAATTTTCATTTGTTTCATGCTATAAGAGGCCTAAGAAGTAGTAGCCTAGGACAGTATGGCAATACAAGAACGACATCAGGGGCTCCAGATCTTTCTACTTTTCTGCTACATAAATTTTGATGGAAAAAATAGACTGCTAGTTTCATAGGCATCATATCTGTATCCTAGGCAGAAAGAAGGAAGTGGAAAGGCGAAGGGGCAGTGCCTATGTCAAGAATGCATAAACCTCTCCTGGAAACACTCAATTTATATGTCATTAAACATAACTGTGTTTTTAGCTGCAATGGAGTTTGAAAAAGCAATATTTTATTACTATTATTATTATTATTATTATGGACACATTGCCGCCCTTTTTGAAAGCAGTTATCTATTAGTAAAAGGAAAGCGGTAATGAATATTGCATAGGTAACTAGCAGTGTCAACTACTGGATTACTGTCATCATATATTTAATGGTGACATTTTAGAAGCATTTCAATTAAAGACAGGGATAGTTTAGGAATGCCAGTGTCACTGTTTCTACTAATTCTTTTGGAGTTTCCAGTCAATGCAATAACAAGAAAAAGAGTTGGTACAAGGAAAGAAAGAAAGAAAATCATAGAAGATGAGCATATTGGCAATAGGACATTACAGGTTTAGTTCTGCACAAGATTTCGAGGCACCTATGAAATATATGATTGAAAATGTTACTTGGACAGTTAAATATATGGGTATAAAGTTCAGAGGAAAACCTAGGGTAAGAATTAAAATTTGAGTCATTAGTGAACAAATGAGAAATCTCTGTGATTGAATATAATTGTCCAGGGAGAGTAGAGAATAAGGTTAAAAAAAATGGAAAGTACTTAAGATTAAATATTAAAGAATTATGATATTTAAAGGCAAAACTGAGAAGGCATTTTCAGAGAAGTAGGAGTAAATACAGAAAAGTATGTTGTTGTCAACAACAGAAAGAGAATTTCCAGGTGGAGAAGCTAGAAATGTCTGATTTTACTTAAAAGTCAAGAAAAAAGGAAACAAAAAAATGTTAAATTGATTTTAGGACATGGTAGACTTTGGCAACCAGGGCATTTGGTGGAGTAGTAGGGATTTTGATACAAACCTGATCAAATGAGCTCAAGAATTCATGGGATATAAAGAAATTGAAACATGAAAATCTCTCAAAAATTTTAGTTCTGTTGTAAGGAAGGATATAGGTAGTATTGAAGGGTGAGAGTGGAGTTGAAAGTAAAATCTTATTTATTAGAGACTGGAGCTTGTTTAACAGAGAATTAGGATGATCCTATAAAAAGATCTGGTGGATGTTCCAGTAGAAGGAATGTATGACCAAGAATATACTGTTCTGAAATACATAGAAAGGAATTGACATTATAAGACATTATAAGTATTCCTCTTTTTTAACAAGTCAGAGAGAAATAAGAATGAGCACAGATAGACATGGAGGTGGAAAGGCAAAGGAGCTCCCATCAATCTTCCCTGTTAAATGAGTAAAAAATCCTCTGCTGAAAATCAAAACTACAATGAGATATCATCTCACACCAGTCAGAATGGCCATCATCAAAAAATCTAGAAACAATAAATGCTGGAGAGGGTGTGGAGAAAAGGGAACACTCTTGCACTGCTGGTGGGAATGTGAATTGGTTCAGCCACTATGGAGAACAGTATGGAGGTTCCTTAAAAAACTACAAATAGAACTACCATATGACCCAGCAATCCCACTACTAGGTATATACCCTGAGGAAACCAGAATTCAGAAAGAGTCATGTACCAAAATGTTCATTGCAGCTCTATTTACAACAGCCCGGAGATGGAAACAACCTAAGTGCCCGCCGTCGGATGAATGGATAAAGAAGATGTGGCACATATATACAATGGAATATTACTCAGCCATAAAAAGAAACGAAATTGAGCTATTTGTAATGAGGTGGATAGATCTAGAGTCTGTCATACGGAGTGAAGTAAGTCAGAAAGAGAAGGACAAATACCGTATGCTAACACATATATATGGAATTTAAGAAAAAAACATGTTATGAAGAACCTAGGGGTAAAACAGGAATAAAGACAGAGACCTACTGGAGAACAGACTTGAGGATATGGGGAGGGGGAAGAGTGAGGTGTGTTAGGGCGAGAGAGAGACATGGACATATATATACTAACAAACGTAAGGTAGATAGCCAGTGGGAAGCAGCCGCATGGCACAGGGAAACCGGCTCGGTTCTTTGTGGCTGTCTGGAGGGGTGGGATAGGGAGGGTGGGAGGGAGGGAGACAAAGAGGGAAGAGATATGGGAACATATATATATGTATAACTGACTCACTCTGTTATAAAGCAGAAACTAACACACCATTGTAAAGCAATTATACCCCAATAAAGATGTTAAAAAATAAAAATAAAAAAAAAATAAAAAATAAAAAATCCTCTGCTGAGAATGGGCAGGGGCAGAAGGGGAGAGTCAGAAGATTAATGAAAATGGAATAAGTCTAAAATAGCCATTGTAAAAGTTGGAGAGAAAATTGACCAGATAAACATAATAGAATCATTGGGTAGTACTATTATTGAGACTCAGTTGAGGTTGACAACCATAAATTCACAGTGGAATTACACTATTCTGTTATGTGATATTTTTTTCAACAGAACATGACATTTCCTGGCAATAGTTTTATCCAAGAGCTGAATTTGTCTCAGATGAACACAATAAGGAACAGAGGGGAAATGGAATTTACCACTTGTGTCAATAAGTTTAATTGTGATGATAAGCCAAACAATCTAAGCTGGATAGGAAGGAGAGTGAAAGCAGGTTAAAAGTCAATGGATAGTCAAAAGAAAAAAATTTTAATAGGGGTCAAAGAAGTAAAAGTCTGAATATTCATGGTTAGGCTTCTTGAATAAGCAAGCAGGAAAGGTGGGAAATTTCAGCCAGAGAGCAATAATTTTGAACTATTGGAGGTAAAATTGTTTCATGATTAAGGTAAAAAGCTGGAAAATATATTTAAGAAGAATTTGAGACTATGAATATAGATCAGAGAGCAGACAATTCCAGAGAGGAAAAAACTGGGTTTGGGTTAGAGTCAAAGCAAAGCAGTACTGAGTATTTGGGCAAGATGGTGCAAGTTCCCATAAGGGGGTAAGAGCAAGATGGACTTAACCCTTGGGTATAGAACAATGGCAGAACTCAACGTTGGGTGATGCCATGAAGTGAGGGCCCCTGCTGGCAATAGTTGTGAGCTGGAGCATTGCATGGGATATTTCTCTGCATTCACAGAATGTTCCACAAATCACCAAATAATGTTCCCTCTGGGATGAATTGGTCCATCTGAATGAAATGTGGCATTGTCTATTATTCATCAGTTTCCTGAGGAGCCTGTACATAGAAAACTGGGGAGCACAAATGATGCTACGTGATAGCATGATGTACGGTTCTAAATCTGGCTCCAAGACAGTCTTTGAGATACCAGGGGTTTGGGTGCACCTGACTTTCCTGACCATCCCCTTAATACCACACACACACACACACACACACACACACACACACACACACACACAGAGTTGCCTCAGCTATCCTGGCTCTAGGGGTCTCAAACCTCTCTGTTGCCTCCCAAAGGCCTGAAAGCCGACCCCAGTGCTCTGGGCTCTACCCTCTCCTGTTCTTAACCCCAGAGTGTCCTGATTCTCATTCCCTTTGGTTCCTGTTGCTGACTGATAGGCCAATTAGTCAAAATAATTTATGCAGAGGCACAAATGGCTGAAGGTAGCACTGCACTGTAATGTCCTTGCAACCAATTTTTAACTCAGGTTATCAGAGCTTTAGTCTAAAAGAGTGATTCATTGCATGAGTTTTAAACACTGTGTGAAAGACAGTTGGAGTATCTTTTCTACAAAGTAAAGATTTTTTAATTTCCCAAATTCATTATTTCATTTATCCAGCACCTGAGAGCCTGTTATATCTCAGACATTACTGAAGGTGCTGGACATATATATAATGAGGCCAGTGTTCCATGCCTCAAGCAATTTGTAATCTGGAAAGAAGACAGATGTGCAAACAAAATATTTAGGGTAATAGATGCTCCAACAGAAATCTGTACGTGCACAGAGACATAAAGGAGGAAGTGGCTAATCCTCATTCTCCTATTTCCTCTGGTAAATCGGTCTGTTAATGACCCCTCCTCTTCTGTTTCCTTTATGTTTCTTCTCCACTAGCCCTTTCTACTCATCTCACAACTCGTCTCTTTCACCGAAAAAAATAAAATGAAATACAACACTGTATTATTCAGTCTGAATATCCTTCTCTTTCTCTATTTCTCTTCTATTTTTCTTATCCAAAATGTTTTTTACTTTGGTTGCATATTAAAATCACCTGGGATGCTTTAAAAAATATTGATATCTGGTCCCCACCTACCAGAGATTCTGATTACATTGATCTAGGAAGTGGGCATCAGGATTTTTATGTCTCCCCAGGTGTATCCTAACACACAGCCAAATATGAGAGCCACTGTTCTAAAGGATGGTGAAGATTGAGCAATCTAACATATGGACAGTGCAGTGCATATGAAATACTCAATAAATGGTAACTGTTATCATTGCCTTAATAAATAAACATGACTGTGATTTCTGTGCATGGATGTCTGGTAGACAGATTTGCCTGAGGTTGAAATGACTATGTAATTATTGGCTGTTCCATATTTGTTTCATCTTCAAAGTGTTGATGACTAAAAGGCAAGACTTTTGGCGCTCAGTTTTTCCATCTATAAAATGGGAAAAATCACTCAGTCTGAAATCATGGGATTGGTGAGAGGATAAATTAGTTCGTCTTTGTAAAATGCTCGGCAGAGGGGAAAAATCATCCACAAGAGCTACAGATTATTGTCTCCCAGAAACATCTATAATTTGTAGAGACATTTATAGCCAGTCTGGTCAGTGAAGCCTGCAGTTGGGAGCCTCACCCTTGCTTCTCAGCCTTAGAGCACAGATTGTAGCTAATCTCATCAGCCTCCATTAAGCCCCTGGCAAAATGGCTGTGAACTGGTTGCTAAAGAAACATCTGTGACCTTTGCACTATTTATGCTCCAGGGTGGATGTTCAATCCTACATACTTCTCAAATGCCAATGTTTACTCCTCTCCTTGGGAAATTGAGTGGCGGAAATGAGGGAATGGGTAAATGGGAGCCCCCTCCCCTAAACAGATTAATCGGATAAGGTTTCTTGAAAATCTTAAAGTGGACCTTTACCTATTTTCCTGGAGGACTTCCTAGTAGCTGTTTTTGTATCCTATTTCAGTAATATTAAATGTCTCCTCACCTTCCCATTGTTCTCAAAGGTCTTCATAAGGACACTGAAATAAAAAGGACGGTTCCTGGCAACTGCACAGAGTGTAGCAAGAGAATATTACAAATGAAAAAATAGAGCAGGGGTCTGCTTCCTTTCTTTTGGCAAAAACCTACTATAGAAACTAATGTAGATGAGGGGGCACTGAGCCATATATAAGTAATTATCTACTGTTACAGGCCTTATTATCTCTCCAAATGTTTGCTAAAATTCTGTTGGGCAACCATCTGGACCCAGAGATTTACCTGTGGATAGACAGTGGATTGTTGTTTTAACTTGAAATGAGAAAATTTCTTTAATTCTTTTCTGTCATCTTCTGTTAAATAATTTAACTGAATGTCTCCTAGCTCTGTGTCCTCAGAGCAAGTGATATACTCATATAAAATATTCTTTGAGAGTTTTTTTCCCCTTTTCCCCCCACCAGAGGATCCAAGGACAGTTTGCCATCTGTTGTAAGAATTTCATTAATACACCTATTTTCTCTTCTTTTTTGCAAAGACGGTCAATCCAAATAATTTGTAGCTCTCTCCTGTTTGGGGCAGGACTCGCCACCCAGAAACCTCACCCCATCATGGCCAAGTCCCTGCTCTCTCATTACTGCATTCTCTCAGGTGGCTTTGTTAGCTCTGAACAACAAAGCCTGTGTCCCAAAGCCTGGCTCAATATCAATAATTTAACAGCATGTCATAGACAACAGTGAACCATGCTGCTAGGGTTGAAATATTCCTAGGGCTCACCATCTATTATGCTCCGCTTTCTCACTGTGCTGTGACTGGAATACAGGTGGGTCCAGCATTTTCCCAACTCAGAAACTTACAAGATCACACTTGTAGTGGCACTGGGGAGGGGTTATTTGCATTACAAACGGATTCTGTGATTTGCTAGAGGGTTCACTTTAGATTTTCTTTAAATTAAGAGCTCCTCTTCAGCATTTGGAAGTTTATAAGCTTAATTAGTTTGGAGCTTTCAGGAAAACACTCCCAAAGAAGAAATGCCTTATTCAGACACAATGGTCTTCTTCAGACTTGACTGGTCAAAAGTCTGTGCACAAACATTTGAGACACAAAACATTTGAGACATAAAATTCCAAAACCAGAGTTTTTGCTTCTGATTTTCTCCTGGTCCAGATTTCATCTTGGTAAGGTAAGTCGGCATCTCGGCAAGTGTAGCTCCGAGTCTGTTGTACCTGATCTGAACAGACTCACCCAATGTCATCACTATCCTCACTTAGCCACAGGATCCTGCTCTTCCTCACAGTGCCCAGCACTGAAAACATAAGACAGCAATGTAGAATTTTCTATGTTCTAGTAATTACATTTGGCTGATGGAGAAATGTTTACAGTGCATACCCCATAGCACACAACCACATAGATACCCAGAACAGAGATTCATCTTTGCAAAGTTTCTCTGCAAATTCACTGATCCTCTCCTCCCTGCTCTCCCCAACACAATGCCCAGATTTTGGCCTCTGGTCTCCACCCTCCTGGAGTCTGTCCCTGTTGTCTTCACCCAAATCAAGCAGAGAATTCTGCCCTGTTCAGTCCAGCTTCTACCTCCTACTATCATCTATCATTGTTCTCAGTGAGCTCTCCAGCCACCAGAATCCGTCTCTTACCCCTCCTGCCTTTTTCTTTTATATTAGAAGTGGATATTTTTGTCTCAATTAAACTGCCCCACCATCATGGGGAAGTCTACTCCCTTTAAGAGTTGCATGCTCTGAAATACCAAATAGGACAGGCCCAAGTTTGGAACATGATGCTGGGTCATTCAACATAAATGTTCAGAGCACTTTGAACAAGGAAAAGTTATAATATACCCATGAAGGTCAGAGATCATTGCAGAACTATTTCTTACATAATTCTGCCTTGTTTATGCCATTTGTCTTATATCAAGTCAGAGTGATTACGAGCTTCAATTCCCCTTCTCAGGATGGACTAGAGCTGGCTCCCTGATCATAGGGTTTCCTTCAATAAAGAGTTGTGATTCTACCTAGGAGTTCTATCAATATTAAGAAGGGTTTGAGAACTACTTAAGGGATGTGAGGGGTCAGAGGTTAGGGGTCAGTTTAGGAAGAAGAGTATGACCCTTTCTGCCTGGGCCCTGCTTTTGTTCCTAGGATATATCTTGAAATCCTCTCTTGTCTCTACCACAATTGCCTGATGGGCTATGTCAGGGTGCTGTCAGGAAGAGCAGTTTTCTTGCTTTCCTTCCTGCCTTTCATGTTCTCTAAGCCTCTTGAGTGCCGTGACCACAGAAATCTTCCTAAAACACTGCTTCTGTCCCATCATTTCTCCTTTTGAAAAAGCTACACTGCTGGGCTTCCCTGGTGGCGCAGTGGTTGAGAGTCTGCCTACCGCTGCAGGGCACACAGGTTCGTGCCGTTGTCTGGGAAGCTCCCACATGCCGCGGAGCGGCTGGGCCCGTGAGCCTATGTCCGCTGAGCCTGCGCGTCCGGAGCCTGTGCTCCGCAACGGGAGAGGCCACAAGAGTGAGAGGCCTGTGTACCGAAAAAAAAAAAAAAAAAAAAAAAGCTGCACTGCTTTTTATTGTCCTGCACTGGTTATGAGATATGACCATGTAATTTATTGGCCAAACCAGGACATATTTGTGAGTGAAAAAATAGCACTTTCAGTATTTATGTCAAGACCACAGATGTTAATGAAGATTGCCTCAGGTAAACAGGGGTATCTGGTCACCTTAGACATAAGCCCTCTACCTTGTATTTGAGACTGTATGCACGTAATTATATCCCAACACCACTTAAAATCAATCTAATCTTACTGTAAAGGTCAGAACACTATCGCTACTCCTAAAATTGATAACAGCAATGGCAATCATAAAACCGGGAACCACTCATGGATCTTTCAGAGTGAGCACTATGTTTCACTTACAACCCTCTTTCACTCTCTACAAAATTCTTATGAGATAGACACATTATTATTGTCATTTTAGAAACGAGTAAACTGATACAGAGAGATTTAAATACTTTGGCCAAGATCACTCAGCTAGTAATTTGCAGGGCTAACAGTGTAGTCCAGGTTTATTTGACTCCAATCTTAGCACTGCTTTGGCCAATGCCATCTCCTTACATTTTGAAAGGATTTTGTAAAACACATGGAGAATATTTAGCACTATGATCGATGGAATGTTCTCCAGGCCTGAATACTGTCTCAGCTGTATTGCTTAATGGCACGTGAATGCCATTATTAACATTACTGTGCTCCTTCTCAACCCTGCATCTTTCCTTACACTGTTATCTCTAAATCTATTGCCCTTCTATGTTCTCCACATCAACCCATAGTCGACCCATCTGGCAAAGCCCAGTTTAATTTCACACCCTCTGTGAAACCATAGCTGGCTACTAAATTGACGTTAATCCCTCCCACGTGTATCCTCCCACCTTAATTATCCTCAGTACTAACAAACTGGCACTAGATCAGAATTTTCCTGTTTGGTTCTCTAATTATTTTCTGTTTGTATTCTTCTCTCCCCAACCTGTACACAAACCCATCAAAGATAGGGAACTTCCTAGAACTTCATTTAACTTGAAATTTGGCCATACTAATATACTTTAAGTGTTATTATTTTAAAGGTGAACAAGCTCACAAGACATTAAATAACTCATCCACAAGTCTACATCTAAAATGATAACCTTAAAAGGATTATTAAAAAATTAATATTTTCTGCTCAAAAAATAATATATTCTTAGCATTATTGAGAGAGTTTGCAACAAGGTTTTTATTTTAAATGAATGAAAGCATACTGAAACAATGTTCTTAAAATAAAATATGATTTTTTTTTTAATAAATATTTCAAACTGGCTTGAGATGTCTCATCCTGTGGAGGAAAAAAATTAACCTCAAGCATTTTCCACACTCCTGTAATGGGAAGAAAACATTGTCCTACTGCCTGGACCAACATGTAGTCTCAAGTTCATTAGAAACTTATTTTGGAAGATCAAGGAGGCAGCTGGCCTCAAAAAGCTGCTTTGGCCACGTTGTCCCAACCACAAAACAATGAAATTCCTGATAAAGCTGAACAATGGCCATACCACCAGCTTTTGCTCTGTCTTCGTTCCTTTTGCTAATAAATTGGTATGACTTTTCCTGGCAGTACTGGGATCATCTGCCAGCCTGTGAATGATGATGCTATGTGGGGAAATAACAAGTACCACTCACATGGTCAGCAACCTGCTGCCACCTCTGTCCCCAGGACCAGGGCAGCATCTAAGCCTTTGCTGCATGGGAGTGATGGTTTCAGACCTGGTGGAGTGGGTGCTGGATACACTACCTTTCAAAGATCATCAGAGAGCCATGAGGAGAAAAGAAGGGGCAAAAGGGACAGAGGCATTCTAGAATACTACAGGTGCATGATATTATGGCTACTAATTTGCATAAGATTATATTGGTAAGAAGTCCTGTGGCCCAGACACAAACACTTTTCTGAGTTACTCTACAGGGAAGTTCAATGGAAAATTATAAAGTTAGCTGAAGTGTTCTTTGTTTTTCTTTTCTTTTTTTTTTTGTGCCAGCACCCTTGGGACATTTCTGATGCCTAAGTCCTTATGCCCTTCACTGTTCTTTCTCTAGCCATCATTTCTTATAATAAAAATAACAATAGCAAACATTTAAAATTGCTTAAAATGTACTAGGAACTACACTGAAAACTTTTCATAATTTAGCCCTTTGATCTTCACAACTACAACTCGAAATTGGTTATTACTTTTGTATTGACTTCAGACAGTCAAGGAAACTAGACTTAATATGGTGGAGGAATTTGCCCAATGACACAGAGCTACATAAGTGGCAGAGCTGAGATAAAAAACCAGGCAGGTCCACCTGAGTCCTGAGCTTCTGCAGGTACATACCACATGTGCCCAATTCACTCATGCAGCTATTTTTCTGCCAAGAAGGAAAGTGACTTTAGAAACTAGTTTACCCTGAGATTACAGACATAACCAATCCTCTTCCCAAAGTTATTTGCATTAAGAAAGTAAGTTCAGAGAGAAAACACTACATAAACAGTATCTAATTGAATATCTTCCCCATGGTAGGTAAGATTTATCCTATGAGTAAGACCAGTCTTCTTAATCTGTTTGTGAAATAGTCTAGAAAAAGTTTAAGCTCTATTGATTAGAGGGTGAGGTGCTCTTCTCATCTAACCAGAAGTTCAGGAGACTGTGATAGATTTTTAACTCTCTTTTTTCCATCCCCCAATTCAAATCCTGATTATATGAGTTCTGGTATGTATGTACCTCTGTTTCACATATCCATCAACAAATCTTTTAATTCATAAACATTGTTCTAATTCAAGACTAATATTTTTCTTCATGTACCAATTCCAATGCAATCATGTACTCCTTCTTTACCATACATGCATAATCCATAACCTACAACTGAGTCTTACACTTCATTAATTCAATATGCTAGCCTCTAGTTAATTTGTCTGTTTTATTTTCTGTCAAAACTACAAGTTCTGCAGTGAATAGAAGATAAGCAGATTGAGACCATTATTTCTGTTTATTTCCAACACGAGATTCCTAAATGAGGTAATGTATGAAAACTGCTTAGGAGTGGCTGGCACATAGAATGTGTGGAAAAAAAAAAAAAAACATTTACCCCTTCCCTCTTTTTCCTTAAAAAGCACTGTGAGTAAATGAAAACCTAACTTTTAGATAGACAAATTCAAATGTACACATTTAGTGCAATTAAGAACTGTGTTTACCTTACAATTCTGTTTATAACCAGGAACTGAGCAGATGGCTGTCTGGTCTCAAGCACATCTCCCTTGCCTTGAAATAAGATGCCCCTTCATTTAAGAAGAGAAGTTCCTGGGAGTCTAATTTCATGAGTAGGCTAGTCTAAGTGTGCAAACTCCAGAAGTTTCTGGAATGTAGCTAAGTTAATCAACTGTCCTCACTTGGGCCACCATTACCTTTGAGATCAGTGGAGCCTGTCTCAATGCAATAAACTGCTGTAGGTCTGCTCAGAAGGCACCTGGCAGGACAGCCTAATTAAGTATTTAACCCAGAGACCAGACTGGCTCTTTCAGGCTCATTATGGTTTCTCAACTAAAATTAATTCATTTAAGTAAATAGAAAAATTATATATATGAATAATATATATGTATTTATATACATATTTAGAACCTTATTTGGGCAGTGTTTGACTTATTAATTGAATCAGCTCTTTTTATTAATGAATATCATTGTATCTTGAGCATATGTTCCTGTTTTCATAGCAATGTTCTCATGACTGGTCTGGGGTAAAAGAGTCACAGGAGCCTTTGGCAAGTAGACATTCCACATCTGGGTGACTTTACTGGTCCTCACTTTATAATTCATGGCACAAATCTGACACTCTGCAGTTCTTCCATTGGCACATCAACAAGTAAAGGAGAGAACAGGTTGGAGTCTTATGGCACACTCAGGTTTTAAAATGGCAATAGATAAAAGAGAGGATGAAAACTTGCTTTTAAATTAAAACTCTTTCTAGAGTAAGAACTGTTGAATAATATAAACAAGTATGTCAACATTTAAAATATGTTTTAAAGAAATAAAGACTTAGGTATACAATGTATTATCTTTCTTGCTAATTCCTGAAGCATTTTCAATCTCTGTTGATTTGTACATTTTTTTTTTAATTTCAGGATGGACTTACTTATATATTCTTAAATATCACATAATTATTTTTATTTATGATTTTGCAGTAGCTATAGGACTTCAAAAGTAACATAGCATTGCTAGAAACAAGTATGCATTCACTTACATCAATATATAGTAAATCAGGTGCTTTCTAATTCTCACAGATGGTATTAGAAGAACTCAGAAGAAAACAAAGCAATTCTTTAGAATATATTTCATGGAGATTGTATTTCTTCCTGATGTCATATGCTTTTGCTTGTTTTAATAAGAGATTGAGAATAGAAATGACCATTATTTTTATGCCAATGTTATCACTCAGGTATCAAGATCACCTTTCATTGTCATTAAAAATAATTCCTGAGGAGCTTCAAGATGGTGGAAGAGTAAGAAGTGGAGATCACCTTCCTCTCTACAAATACATCAGAAATACATCTACACGTGGAACAGCTCCTACAGAACACCTACTGAATGCTGGCAGAAGACCTCAGACCTCCCAAAAGGCAAGAAACTCCCCACGTACCTGGGTAGGGTAAAAGAAAAAAAGAAAAAACAGAAACAAAAGAATAGGGATGGAACCTGCACCAGTAGGAGGGAGCTGTGAAGGAGAAAAGGTTTCCACACGAGGGAGCCCCTTCGCAGGCAGAGACTGCGGGTGGAGGGTGGGCAGGGGGAGCTGCAGAGCCGCGGAGGAGAGCGCAGCAACAGGGGTGCGGAGGGCAAAGCAGAGAGATTCCCGCACAGAGGATCAGTGCTGACCGGCACTCACCAGCCCGAGAGGCTTGTCTGCTCACCCGCCGGGACGGGTGGGGTCTGGGAGCTGAGGCTCGGGCTTCAGTCGGAACGCAGGGAGATGACTGGGGTTGGCTGGGTGAACACAGCCTGAAGGGGTTAGTGCACCACGGCTAGCCAGGAGGGAGTCCGAGCAAAGGTCTGGAGCTGCCGAAGAGGCAAGAGACTTTTTCTTGCCGCTTTGTTTCCTGGTGCGTGAGGAGACGGGATTAAGAGAGCCGCTTAAAGGAGCTCCAGAGAAGGGTGCGAGCCGCGGCTATCAGCACAGACACCAGAGATGGGCATGGGACGCTAAGGCTGCTGCTGCAGCCAGCAAGAAGCCTGTGTGCAACCACAGGTCACTATCCACACCTCCCCTCCTGGGAGCCTGTGCAGCCCGCCACTGCCAGGGACCCATGATCGAGGGACAACTTCCCCAGGAGAACAAACGGCGTGCCTCAGGCTGTTGCAACGTCCTGTTGGCCTCTACTGCCGCAGGCTCGCCCCGCATCCGGACCTCTCCCTCCCCCCAGCCTGAGTGAGCTAGAGCCCCCGAATCAGCTGCTCCTTTAACCCCGTCCTGTCTGAGCAAAGAACAGATGCCCTCAGGTGACCTACACGCAGAGGCGGGACCAAATCCAAAGTTGATCCCCGGGAGCTGTGCGAACAAAGAAGAGAAAGGGAAATTTCTCCCAGCAGCCTCAGAAGCAGCGGATTAAATCTCCACAATCAACTTGATATATCCTGCATCTGTGGAATACCTGAATACACAACAAATCATCCCAAATTGAGAAGGTGGACTTTGGGAGCAATGATATATATGTATATATAT
>NW_006792628.1:436327-471469 GCF_000442215.2 Lipotes vexillifer
CCTTTTTCTCTTCTTGTGAGTGTGTATGTGTATGCTTCTGTTTGTGATTTGGTCTGTATAGCTTTGCTTTTACCATGTGTTCCAAGGTTCAGTCTGTTCATTTTTTTTTTTAACTTTAAAATATTTTTTTAAATAATTGTTTTTTATTTTAATAACTTATTTTATTTTATATTATTTTATCTTCTTTCTTTCTTTCTTTCTTTCTTTCTTTCTCCCTTTTATTCAGAGCCGTGTGAATGAAGAACTTTTGGTGCTCCAGGCAGGTGTGAGGGCTGTGCCTCTGATGTGTGAGAGCCACGTTCAGGACACTGGTCCACAAGAGACCACCCAGCTCCACATAATATCAAAGGTGAAAATCTCCCAGAGATCTCCAACTCAATGCCAAGATCTAGCTTCACTCAACGACAAGCAAGCTACAGTGCTGAACACCCTATGCCAAACAACTAGCAAGACAAGAACACAACGCCATCCATTAGCAGAGAGGCTGCCTAAAATCATAATAAGGCCACAGACGCCCCAAAACACACCACCAGAGGTGAACTTGCCCACCAGAAAGAAAAGATCCAGCCTCATTCATCAGAACACAGTCACTAGCACCTCCACCAGGAAGCCCACACAACCCACTGAACCAACCTTATCCACTGGGGACAGACACCAAAAACAACAGGAACTACCAACCTGTAGCCTGTGAAAAGGAGACCCCAAACACAGTAAGTTAAGCAAAATGAAAAGACAGAAAAACACACAGCAGATGAAGGAGCAAGGCAAAACCCCACCAAACCTAACAAATGAAGAGGAAATAAGCAGTCTACCTGAAAAAGAATTCAGAATAATGATAGTAAAGATGATCCAAAATCTTGGAAATAGAATAGAGAAAATACAAGAAACATTTAACAAGGACCTAGAAGAACTAAAGATGAAACAAGCAGTGATCAACAACAAAATAAATGAAATTAAAAATTCTCTAGAAGGGATCAATAGCAGAATAACTGAGGCAGAAGAACGGATAAGTGATCTGGAAGATAAAATAGTGTGAATAACAACTGCAGAGCAAAATAAAGAAAAGAACTGAGGACAGTCTCAGAGACCTATGGGACAACAGTAAATGCACCAACATTTGAGTTATAGGGGTCCCAGAATAAGAAGAGAAAAAGAAAGGGACTAAGAAAATATTTGAAGAGATTATAAGTTGAAAACTTCCCTAATATGAGAAAGGAAATATTTAATCAAGTCCAGGAAGCACAGAGAGTCCCATACAGGATAAATCCAAGGAAAAACACGCCAAGACATATTAATCAAACTATCAAAAATTAAGTACAAAGAACAAATATAAAAAGCAGCACAGGAAAAACAACAAAAAACACACAAAGGAATTCCCATAAGGTTAACAGCTGATCTTTCAGCAGAAACTCTTCAACCAGAAGGGAGTGGCAGGACATATTTAAAGTGATGAAGGAGAAAAACCTACAACCAAGATTACTCTACCCAGCAAGGATCTCATTCAGATTAGATGGATAAATTTAAATCTTTAGAGACAAGCAAAAACTAAGAGATTTCAGCACCATCAAACCAGCTTTACAACAAATGCTAAAAGGAACTTCTCTATGCAGGAAAGACAAGAGAAGGAAAAGACCTACAAGAAAAAACCCAAAACAATTAGGAAAATGGTAATAGGAACATACATATTGATAATTACCTTAAATGTAAATAGATTAAATACTCTAACCAAAAGACGTAGACTAGCTGAATGGATATAAAAACAAGACCCATATATATGCTGTCTACAAGAGACCCATTTCAGACCTAGGGACACATAAAGATTGAAAGCTAGAGGATGGAAAAAGATATTCCATGCAAATGGAAATCAAAAGACAGCTGGAGTAGCAATTCTCATATCAGATAAAATAGACTTTAAAATAAAGTCTGTTACAACAGACAAAGAAAGACCCTACATAATGATCAAGGGATCGATCCGAGAAGAATATATAACAATTTTAAATATTTATGCACCCAACATAGAAGCATTTCAATACATAAAGCAAATACTAACAGCCATAAAAGGGGGAATCAACAGTAACAAAATCATAGTAGAGGACTTTAACACCACAATTTCACCAATGGACAGATCATCCAAAATGAAAATAAATAAGGAAACACAAGCTTTAAATGGTATATTAAACAAGATGGACTTAATTTATATTTATAGGACATTCCATCCAAAAACAACAGAATACATATTCCACTCAAGTGCTCATGGAACAATCCCCAGGATAGATCATATCTTAGGTCACAAATCAACCCTTGGTTAATTTAAGAAAATTGAAATTGTATCAAGTACCTTTTCCGACCACAATGCTATGAGACTAGATATCAATTAGAGGAAAAAATCCGTAAAAAATGCAAACACATGAAGGTTAAACAATACACTAATTAATAACCAAGAGATCACTGAATAAATCAAACAGGAAATCAAAAAATACCTAGAAACAAATGACAATGAAAACACGACAGCACGAAACCCATGGGATGCAGCTAAAGCAGTTCTAAGATGAAAGTTTATAGCAATAGAATCCTACCATAAGAAACAAGAAACATCTCAAATAAATAACCTAACCTTACACCTAAAGCAATTAAAGAAAGGAAAAAAAAAACAAATTTAGCAGAAGCAAAGAAATCATAACGATCAGATCAGAAATAAATGAAAAAGAAATGAAGGAAACAATAGAAATGATCAATAAAACTAAAAGCTCATTCTTTGAGAAGATAAACAAACTTGATAAACCATTAGCCAGACTCATCAAGAAAAAAAAGGGAGAAGACTCAAATCAGTAAAATTAGAAATGAAAAAGGAGAAGTAACAAATGACACTGCAGAAATGTGAAGGATCATGAGAGACTACTACAAGCAACTCTATGCCAATAAAATGGGCAACCTGGAAGAAATGGACAAATTCTGAGAAACGCACAACCTTCTGAGACTGAACCAGGAAGAAATAGAAAATATAAACAGACCAATCACAAGCACTGAAATTTAAACTGTAATTAAGAATCTTCCAACAAACAAAAGCCCAAGTCAGATGGCTTCACAGGCGAATTCCATCAAACATTTACAGAAGAGCTAATGCCTATCATTCTCAAACTCTTGAAAAATATAGCAGAGAGAAGAACGCTCCCAAACTCATTCTACGAGGCTACCATCACCCTGATACTAAAATCAGACAAAGATGTCACAAAGAAAGAAAACTATAGGCCAAAATCACTGATGAACATAGATGCAAAAATCCTCAACAAAATACTAGCAAACAGAATCCAACAGCACATTAAAAGGATCATACCCTATGATCAAGTGGGATTTATCTCAGGAATGCAAGGATTCTTCAATATACGCAAATCAATGTGATACACCATATTAACAAATTGAAGGAGAAAAAACATATGATCATCTCAATCGATGCAGAGAAAGCTTTTGACAAAATTCAACACCCATTTATGATAAAAACCGTGCAGAAAGTAGGCATAGAGGGAACTTTCCTCAACATAATAAAGGCCATATATGACAAACCCACAGCCAACATCGTCCTCAATGGTGAAAAACTGAAACAGTTCCCACTAAGATCAGGAAAAAGACAAGGTTGCCCACTCTCACCACTCTTATTCAACATAGTTTTGGAAGTTTTAGCCACAGCAATTAGAGAAGAAAAAGAAATAAAAGTAATCCAAATCTGAAAAGAAGAAGTAAAGCTGTCACTGTTTGCAGATGACATGATACTATACATAGAGAATCCTAAAGATACCACCAGAAAACTACTAGAACTAATCAATGAACTTAGTAAAGTAGCAGCATACAAAATTAATGCACAGAAATCTGTTGCATTCCTATACACTAATGATGAGAAATCTGAAAGTGAAATTACAAAAACACTCCCATTTACCATTTATCTGTTTGCAACAAACAGAATAAAATATCAAGGAATAAACCTACCTAAGGAGACAAAAGTCCTGTATGCAGAAAATTATAAGACACTGATGAAAGATATTAAAAATGATACAAATAGATGGAGAGATATACCATGTCCTTGGATTGGAAGAATCAACATTTTGAAAATTACTACCCAAAGCAATCTACAGATTCAATGCAATCCCTATCAAACTACCACTGGCATTTTTCACAGAAATAGAACAAAAAATTTCACAATTTGTATGGAAACACAAAAGACCCCAAATAGCCAAAGCAATCTTGAGAAAGAAAAACGGAGCTTGAGGAATCAGGCTCCCTGACTTCAGACTACACTACAATGCTACAGTAATCAAGACAGTATGGTACTGGCACAAAAACAGAAACATAGATCAATGGAGCATGATAGGAAGCCTAGAGATAAACCCACACACATATGGTCACCTTATCTTTGATAAAGGAGGCAAGAATATACAGTGGAGGAAAGACAACCTGTTCAATAAGTGGTGCTAGGAAAACTGGACAGTTACATATAAAAGTATGAAATTATAACACTTCCTAACACCATACACAAAAACAAACTCAAAATGGATTAAACACCTAAATGTAAGGCTGGACACTATCAAACTCTTAGAGGAAAACATAGGTAGAACACTGTATGACATAAATCACAGCAAGATCTTTTTTGACCCACCTCCAAGAGAAATGGAACTAAAAACAAAAATAAACAAATGGGACCTAATGAAACTTAAAAGCTTTTGCACAGCAAAGGAAACCATAAACAAGACAGAAAGACAACCATCAAAATGGGAGAAAATATTTGCAAATGAAGCAACTGACAAAGGATTAATCTCTAAAATTTACACACAGCTCATGCAGCTCAATATCAAATAAACAAACAACCCAATCCAATAATGGGTAGAAGACCTAAATAGACATTTCTCCAAAGAAGATATACAGATTGCCAACAAACACATGAAAGCATGCTCAACATCACTAATCATTAGTGAAATGGAAATCAAAATTACAGTGAGGTATCACCTCACACCAGTCAGAATAGCCATCTTCAAAAAATCTGCAAACAATAAATGCTGGAGGTGTGGAGAAAAGGGAAACCTCTTGCACTGTTGGTGAGAATGTAAATTGATACAGCCACTATGGAGAACAGTATGGAGGTTCCTTAAAAACTACAAATAGAACTACCATATGACCCCTCAATCATACTACTGGTCATGTACCCTGAGCAAACCATAATTCAAAAAGAGTCATGAACCAAAATGTTTGTTGCAGCTCTATTTACAATAGCCAGGACTTGGAAGTAATCTAAGTGTCCATTGACAGATGAATGGATAAAGAAGATGTGGCACATATGTACAATGGAATATTACTCAGCCAAAAAAGAAACGAAATTGAGTCATTTGTTGTGAGGTGGATGGGCCTAGAGTCTGTCATACAGAGTGAAGTAAGTCAGAAAGAGAAAAACAAATACTGTATGCTAACACATAGATATGGAATCTAAGAAAAAAAATGTCATGAAGAAACTAGGGGTAAGACAGAAATAAAGACACAGACCTACTAGAGAATGGACTTGAGGATATGGGGAGGGGAATGGGTAAGCTGTGACAAAGTGAGAGTGGCATGGACATATATACACTACCAAGCGTAAAATAGATGGCTAGTGGGAAGCAGCAGCATAGCACAGGGTGATCAGCTTGGTGCTTTGTGACCACCTAGAGGTGTGGGGTAGGGAGGGTGGGAGGGAGGGAGATACAAGAGGGAAGAGATATGGGAAAATATGTATAACTGATTCACTTTGTTATAAAGCAGTAACTAACACACCATTGTAAAGCAATTATACTCCAATAAAAAAAAAATAATAATTCCTCTTCAAATGAATACTTAGGCTTAATCTATTTGTTCACATATTTATTCACATCTGCCTTTCCCCATAATACCTATTCCCAAACATGATTATACTGACCATATGACTTTCCCACCTCAAAAATTCCTCCCTTTCTCATGTCACATCCTAGAATTTACCCTATGAGTATCTTCATTTCCTCCAAAATTTCAGCTGTAAGCCCACTTCATGAACCCCCAATACATTTCTGCCACTACCTCCAAACCAAAAATTCATGAACACTGTTTTCCAATCCATATCCCATCCCTTTTTCATTGTCCAAAGCCCATCTTGTGTCTTCTTTTCCCTCCTTTCCCAGCTTAGACTCCAGGGTCAATCACTTGTTTCCTTGCATAACAACCCCATCTTCTTTTCCTTCCCCTCTCCTCTTGGTGAAACTTATTTCCTCACCTATCCCACTAAAGCTATGAATGTGGGTTGGGAAAAAATGAAAACAACATGATAATTCTGATCGGTTTCACTTTAAATTTATAACCATCCATCTCTTGTGAGATCTCAGAATGTCCTTGCAGTCTTTCTCCATTTCCCTAGTTCTACTCTACAAATATCCTCTAGAACACTGTCACTACTTTTCCCTTCTCCTCAGAACTTTAATACTTTCTCCAGTTCCTCACCCTGTTGATGATTTCATGTTTAATTTTAGTGATAAAACAGAGAAATCATAAAAGAATAACATCCTCATCCCCATCAACAAAGTCACCAAAATACCTGTACTCTCATTTCAATGCTTTCCTTCTGTTACAGTGAATGACCTTTTCCTGCTCACTTTTAAGGCCAAATATTCCCCTTGCACACTGCATCCCACCCTCTGTAAAATGTGTAAAGGACTTTGTTCCTGCAATTTTACTTCTCTCTCTGTGCCATCAATCACTCTCTCCACTGTATTCTTCTCATCAGTCTAAATACCGGTCATAATACCTCTCATTTTAACAACTTCCTCGGCCTTACATTCCCCTCATACATGTCTCTCCTCTTCCAGGAAAATTCATGAAAATGTTATTTAAGCTCATTCTTTCCATTTTCTCAATTCCATTTCTATCTTGAAGCCATTCCAGTGAAGCTTCCATCCAGTCCAATGGCACTGTTTTTGTCCAGTCACCAAAAACTTCCATGTTGCTGAATCACTAGTCCCTTCTCAGTTCTAATCTTTTTCTACTCTATAGCAATATTTGGCACACTTAATCACTTCCTCATCCTTAAAGCACTTATTCACTTTGCTTCCAGGACATGTCACCCTCCTGGTTTTCCACTTACCTCACTGGCTGCTTTCTGTCACCTTGGCTGGTTTTTTCCTCCTCTTCCCAACCTGAGATTAGACTTTCTTTTTCTCTCAACAATCACTCTCCGCCTTGGATCATCCATCAATCCATGGCTTTGAGCATTATCTGTTCACTAACACCTTCACATTTATGTCTCCCCTTAACTCTAAAATTGACTGATTAATAAACATCAAACTCAGTATAGTTGAATACAGAACTCTTAACGCCTTTTTTTGCCACCTCATACTCTTATCCAAATACAGTTGTTCCCCACCTTCATAAATGGTCCCACATTTCAGTTAGTTCCAAGTATCATTCTTTATTTGCCTCTTTACCTCACATCACTTCCCCAAAAGATATTATATAATTATTTGTTTATTTTCTTCTTTCTAGTTGATAAATCCCATCAGGTCAGGAGCTTTTACTACCTCATTTACCACTGTATCCCAGTGCATAGAACTGTATCTCTCACCTAGTAGTAAATATTGGTTTTCACAATAAATAAATGAAAGATAGTCTCTCATCTTTGAACAGTTTCGTTTTGTAAGTTTTATTTCAACATCATTCTGTTATATAATTGTTTGAGGGGTATGTGTTTTCTCTATATATAATTTTATTTAGCATATATCCACACAATCTACCAGTTGATCACGCAACATTGTGTATTGTTATATATAATAGGTGCTTTACGTATACATGGATATTTTATCCCATCTAAATGGCAAAGACTTTTGAACACAGAAACCACATCTACTTTCCTATCTCTCTTAGTTCCTTACATTGTGTTCAGAACTTTAAAAGTAAAGGAGGGCAGTACTTCTAAAGCATTAAGGGCTTCTTCCAATTATTTCTGATCCCAGAGTTAGAAACACTTTAATATTATCTGAAATAGCTTTCCATTTTCTTGGCTCTAGGGCAAAGCCTATGCACCTCAATGCCATAAAAGGCATCAGCCACTAAACTTGGCAATACTACAAAAATATTCTGATAAGAAGATTAAGCAAAGTGCAATATTAAATAACTGTATTTGCATAACACATTAGTACTTCCAGGATGTTGAATTTTGATTTTTTTTTTAATTTTATGGACTTAACATTGGAGATTATAGAAAATACTGGAAGTTGTTTAAGAAAAAAAAAAAAAGTCTGTTCTGGATAGCTAATATTTCAGAACCTCCTTGGTATACTGAGTGCATCTTTCCAATCGATCTCCAGGCCAATGGAGTAGGGAAAAGGAGAGGTGCAATCACCTATGGATAAGGATCAAGAAGGGGAGGAGCATAATGGGAAGAGGGAGATCCACTCATGTGGGAGAGGAGTTACAATTGTCTACATCAATGTATATGTGTCAAGCAGCAAATTTCTCTGGATATTATGAAGGAAGACATAACTGAGTAAAAAATTTTAACCAGATGCCAGTATGGTTTAAGTACATTAGCAGAAGAAAACAAATCATGTGAAAATGCTACTTCTTCTAACACACAAATGTTTGGATTTGTTGTTACTGTAAATTGTCTCTGAGCAGTCATAAAACTCTCTTCTCCATACCCCTCATTTAACTTATTAGGGTTTGTCTAATGACATTTTGCATAGAGGTAACCTATGGAGCTATAAACAATACTAAACTTTCCCTTTTAGCAATAGAGGCAATCATCAGGAAGTATATAAGTCCCCTGTGGCTTTGGCAGTGCAATGTCAATAGCTTCTACCAGCTAGATCCCGACTTTAATACTTGCATTTTACTTTAGTGAAGAGTGTACTCGGTGTGTCCCTCATAAAATATCCAATTCCACAGCTCCCTCTTATACCTTTTAAATGTCTCTCACATCTGTCTTTCTTTTTCTGCATTTATTTTGTTAAAAAATTTCCTGAACTAATTGAACAATTCCTAATCAGTTTTGTGTGTTTTGTTTGTTTGTTTGTTTTTGTGGTATGCGGGCCTCTCACTGTTGTGGCCTCTCCCATTGCGGAGCACAGGCTCCGGATGCGTAGGCTCAGCGGCCATGGCTCACGGGCCTAGCTGCTCCCCGACATGTGGGATCTTCCAGGACCAGGGCAGGAACCCGTGTCCCCTGCATCGGCAGGCGGACTCTGAACCACTGCACCACCAGAGAAGCCCTCCTAATCAGTTTTTATTCTACTTTCCATGTGTTCACAAGAGTGAGCTCTCTAAAATGCGATTGACCCAGCTAATCTCTACTTAAACACTTTTGTGAATCCCTATCACCTGCAGAGGAAAATCTCCTGCTTCTAACAGCCCCTATACATCATTGGATGGCTTGTCCAGTCTATCTGCTCAGCTCTGTTTCCTACCACTTCCATAAGCACCTTATGCTCTAGTTATATTAACATACCTGTTGTTTCTTGACCTTGTCATGTTCTCTCTCTCCTGTGGCTTAGTGTGTGCCATTGCCTCTGTAACACCTCCTCTGTGAATCCTTCTCTGGAAGCTCCAAGCAGAGTTAGATTTGCATACAGGGTCCTATGCATAGCACTTACCACATTGATAAGTGATTTTGCTTTGAATTGCATGGCTCCTCCACTAAACTGCCAAATCTTAAGGGCAATGAAATATCTGGGTCATCTCTGCTTTCCCAACACTTCGAATAGGGAGATGGGGAAGAGTTGAGTGAGGAAAGGAGATAAAAAGGAATAATTTTGTGTGTACAGTATACTTGATTCTTTTACATTATTTAATCTTCACAATAACATAATGAAGTTATTATTATCCTTGGCTTATGAAATGGGGAAAAGGAGTCCAGAAAAGGGTAAATAATTTGCCAAATAAACCATGAACAAAGCAAATGCCCAAGCCTAAGTGAGTTGTCTCATATTACAGCCTTCATTTTTTCATGATCCCACTGTTTTTCCCCAAAAGCATTCACTTAATAAATAAACTAATGAATGAGTGAACTGTTTCAGTATAAACTCAGTTTCTTTTTAGCTCTTTCATCTTACATATGAAAAGTTTGTTCTTTGGGGAAAGTGACTCAAAGCAAAATCTAAATGTAGCTAGTTCTCTCTGAAATTTGTGTACCAGTAATTTCTGATTCTTGTCTGTGGAAATTCCTTCCTCTATGGATCAATTTCTCTTTCTTTAGAGCATAAGACACATTGATAATTTTCAAAATGAATCAGTGTGATGAATACCATCTAGATGAAATAAAGCAGGCTCCTTTTTGTTAACTCTTATGTTCCTTAACTTATACCTTAGAGAGTTTGCAATAACTTCCTGCCTGGATCTGAGATATCTAAAAGGCAGTTCCCAATGGCATGAGTCTGTTTCTTCAAAAGGCATATTCTGCACTATTTTATTGGAATTATAATAGTATGTTTCTTCATGACCGGAGCCAAAGTTCATATTAGGGATACAAATACATGGACCGACCCCAGGTGTCTGAGCTTAAACTGAACCATCTTGAAACTGAGAAAAATGTCAGATGTAATCATGTTTAAAATTGATGAAAAGAGGTTATTAAAATACATAAGAATTGTATATATTATTAGCATATCATATCAATATTTTCCTATATTATGTAATTATTTTTGATCAACAAATTTTTATTGTGTATGTTTTATTGAAACATACCAGTTCTACTCTCTATTTCTTGTGAGTCTTCCTCATAAGCTTCTGTTCATTTATTTACTTTTGACTGAGTCTCTCAGTTACCCACCCTAGCTCCACTATTCCTCATACAGAAATATTGTGTGAAGTCATGAAATTTCTTTTTGATCATTCTAACAGATTTGAACTTTATTAGTTCAAGCAGAATTATTAGTTTCAAGTAGTTAATGAAAGTTGGTATGTGGGGATAAAAGTATATCACAGTCCCCTCTTCTACAAGTTTTGAACTAAATTGAAAAAATAAAGACACAAGAGTCAAGCTGATGAGCAAGTACCCTCTTTATATCTGACAAAATTGGATTTGAGAATGTGTCTCAAATATATGACCATAATCAGTCTTCCTAGTATTTTTCCTCCTAGTTTACACCTCAAGACAATGTACTCCAGGGAGAATTTTGTCTTCAAGGTTGATAGATACACTTACCCAGGTTCACTCCCCCCCCACACACTGGTGTTTTTATTCATTTATATGTCAAAGAAATATTGATTGAGCATCTACTATGTGCCAGGTTTTCAATGCTGTAGATACTATAATGAGCCAAACAAAATAATTGGACTCAAAATTTCTCACTACAGTGAAACAGAAGCTGATAAGACCCATCCTTCAGCCATGCAGATCTGAAAAATGGGAAAGAGGATGTGTTGAGACAGGCTCTTCTCTTAGTCTCATTAATTATTGAACCATTCTCCTCTTCCTTCAGGGAGGAGTAAGTGAGAGGGTGTGGAGAAAGAAGGCTAGCATGTTTCTCACATGACATTCCCTCTTGGGAAACATAAGTTCTCTCCACAACATGTGAAAAATAATATAATCAACTTTGTGAATTAGAAACATCATCCCATTGGCATAATGAAAGGTAAAGTGAAGAAGTCCATATTAGTCTCAATGACTTTTATAAAAGATACTCAAAAATCTTTGAGCAAGTTGTTCTAATTACGGATGAACAATAACTATAACGTGAAGTGACTTCTATCTAGAACTTAGTATCACTGATAACGGTTAATGGGAATAGTGTTTGTTCCCAATATCCTTTGCATTATCACCTCTCTCGTGGACTAGATATTTTGTCTAGAATTGCTTGAGAATGTGAATGTATTATAATGTTAACAGGCCACAGCTTTACTTTGCAATCACTAGAAAATATGATAGGAAAAATGAACAGAATTTACAGTGAGATTATTAACAATGTTGAATTTCTTTCCTACTTCATGATTTTCTATTGAAACTGCCAGGGACTTTGCAATTTTACTTTGTCACAATGAATGCTGCTGCTCTTTCTATGGTATGGTTCTTATACATGTACATATGAGAACATTTTGTAATATCTTCCTAAATCACTGACACAGCTTGCTCCCCAAACATTATAAGAAAAAACATTTTTTATGATACAAAAACACAATTCTTTTCATTTTGCATACAGTTTTTCATTACAGCATAGCCATACCCTGTGCATATGTGGAGTGCTATTTTGCTTTGTCTTTTTTCAACTTGTTTTGCAACCTATATTCAAACACAAACGTCTAAAAAAGGAAACATGGGCACAATTTCCATTTACATAGGAGGAAACTGAGACATACAAAGGTTTGAGGTCCTTCCTAATTCCACATGTGTAGTTGTGGAAAATCAAGTCAGAAGCCCAGTTTTCTGTACTCTTATCCCTGTGTACTCTCTTCTATAACATGCTGCCTTCACAACTGTGGTCATTAGTCTGTGTCTGGGATTGTGACGGTGTCATGTCAGTGGGGCCAGAGCAACAAATTTAATGACACAGCTGGGAAAACTTAAAAGCCTGCCCTTGGCTGGGTCATAAGTGGAGGTTAATACAATGGTGTCATTACAGCCTTTTGCCTACCTCCCAAAACCACAGCACAGTTCAAGAGAATAAAAAAAGATTCCACTGGGGCTTGGTTCAGGTCTGATCAAGCAGCCAAGGTCAGGGTGGAAATGTGGAATAGACAGGGAACTGTTGAGCCCAATGCAAAGTTCAAAACTGCTCAGCAAATCCCACCTGACCCAAAGCCTACCTTCACCTGCCAATTAAATGAAGGGCATCATCCTCAGTTAGAGTTTCAATCCAGGCAGCATTCTGTTTCTTGGGCTAAAGACCTGGAGATTGAATGCAACTTATTTCTAAACCAATTCTTTCCAAAGTAACATACTTGAAATAAGGCTATATTACCTGTCGAAACTATTTAAAAAAATGATATCCCAGTGTAACTAGATATAACATTCCCAGGTCCCATCGCATACTTTTCACCCCCTACCTTTGAACTATACCTTTAATTTCATAATATGTGCAGTTTTAAAATCAACATTTATTTTTAACATCTATGTTTTCATGAAACATGAAATATAAAATGAAACTCCAGTCTGCCTTGTATGAGCATGAAGAAAAATCCTAATTACCTGTTTCAAAAGTGTGAAACGCTTTCTAATTTTCCACCAGCCAGTTTCCTTAGACAGCACTCAGTACTATAACTATTTATGCCAATTGTGCTATTTCATGCATAAAATTACCACATTATTGTTGGAATAGATGTCAGAGAGATATCTAAGCAGGGTGCAATCACTTCACTTTATATCAAATTGGGCTCCTGAAAGGTATCATAAATTTTATTAGAAGGCAAGGGTCTAATGACAGCCAATCAGTGTTAATGCTGATAAAATTGCTGTATTTTACATTATAAAAACCAGATGATATTTTTGTCAGAAGGCCATCTTTTGTTTTATTAAGAAAACATCATGAAAACTATATTGTAATCACATAAGATACTTCGGAGAGCTGCCTGCCTTCCCCTGAATTGGGGGTGACATTTCTCTCGGGGTGCCCTGGCAGCAGTTGGTGAGGCAGGCTTTACTCTCTGCTGCTTGATTAATGGTGGTGTAAAATAAAGCAACACAAAATGCATTCCCCACACTCTGGGTACCATAATTCTATTACACGCAGCTTTATTCTCTCAGGGTCCACTCTTTGAGAAACAAATATTAATGCGTCACTATTCCCAGGTCCTTTATTGTGCTATAAAAAAATTGTTTTTGATTAACCTGCCAATTGAATCTGGAGAGCTGAATGTTTTTTAAGACTCCCTCACTTCTTCCTGAGGAACCACAGTAAAGAGTGGCAGATTATGATGAGACTGGAAAAGGAAAGAGAAAGTTTGGGATAGAGTTCTGGTCCCTTGGAACAGTGCTGAATTGTGCTTTACCAAAAGTAACAATAATTTCTATGATCTGAAGACTAAAATGTGTGACCTTGAGCAAATCACTTAACTACTCCAAGGTCTTTGTGTCCTATCTCTAAAATGATGGTATGAGATGTGGCAGTTTTTAAGGCACCTTTCAGCTCTAAAAGTCTGATATGTGCACTGCACACCTCTCTCTCTCTCTCTCTCTCTCTCTCACACACACACACACACACACACACACACACACATGCACTTCTGGAGAAAGAACTTCCCTTCTTACCATTGCCTCTATTAGCTAATTCTCACCTGAACTGGTATCTGAGAGAATCACTCTTGTCAGAACTAAGGAAGCAGGGGCTGGATGATCTAGTCTTTTGCTACTGTTCTATTCCAGGAAGGAGACCCTAGGAGAGTGCAGCTGTCTATCTTTAGCATCTAGCAATAGTAAAAATAAATACTCATTCAAATTATCTTATCCAGAAACTCAGCACATTTGCATCCTAATAATGAGTTTGATCTAATGGCTAGATCAAAAATAAGATGAAATTTAATACTTGATTACTATAAGACTTGTGTTGTACCATCAGGGATCCAACCATATATAAATTCTTCAAAGGAAAGAGACCCATTTTCTACTTTTTCGGATACTCCTACTGCTCAACACTAAGGAGTCAATCAAATGTTCCTTTGGGACTCACTGGTTAATGGTGGGGGGTTGCTAGAACATAGGGAAAACATTGGTTGACTTACATGATGCAGAACATCAAGTAAGCTGTGTTTGTAAGAGGAAGTGTCTTCTTTAAAAGGAGGGAATCATGGTAGATACTAAGCAGACCTGTTATGTTTAGAACTATGCCTCCAATTTCTATTAACATTTTACTATCATTATAAACCCATTAAAAATAAGTTGTGTATTTATTTTCTCCCTTTAGATTGATGGTGATATTTTCCCTTAGAACTACTGATGGTTTCCTTGTTACATGGTTTTTTATCCTACTTGCTGGAGTTAGTATATATAACCCCAATACAAGAACTTCTAGAAGATTGGGGATGTGTATTAACAAAATAAACACATGTTTATGTGGCTAAAAAATACATAAACATATGTAAATATTTATATAAATCAACACACACATTGTATACAAAATACCAATATTTTCTGACTGATGCTTATGATGTTGCACTAACCAGTCAGGACTGTCATATATGGTTGTGCAGATTGTGTTTCCTACAAGGATATAGCCAAAAGGGTGAGTGGTGACTCACCAAGCTATGCATCTGATATAAGGAGGCAGCCAGCAGAAGGGAGGCAAACCTTTTTAATTTCAGGAAGGCATATCCACTCTCCCCACCATGCATTCACAGAAGGAAAGCATGTTTTTCCAATTCACACAAAGAGGCCATAAAACTATAGGGCACTAGTAAAAGCAAATGATTTTAAAAATTCACTAAAAGCCCCCTACACACTGAATCTCAAATGATTTCCAACTCAGTCAATTCTTACAAGTAACAGCAGCTACAACCTGAGAAATTTTATGTCTCCTGAAGACAAATGTGTCAGATCCTAGAACCTACTGCCACCAAATGAAACAAATCTGTGCCCCTATGCTCCAGCAAGACAGTTTTAATTTGGACTAACTTGAGGTGAGAATGAGGATTGAAACAATCCCACAAAGAAATGCTCTGAAACAAATGAAAGAATAAGTTAAGAGAACAAAGGGAGCTAGGAATGCACCCACAAGCCTGCATATCCCATGGAGAGATACAACATTCTCATTATGTAGATGTGGTTGTCCCATTCTTAGAAGACATTTTAATGACTTAGGGATATTTTTCTATTGGGGTTTCCTTAATTATTCTTGCATTTACTGCCACCTTTACACCCAGCCTCTGGGTAGTTTAAGAACAGTGTATAAATGATTCTGAAATTCATTAACTACAGCTGAGCAATTGCACTATTCAACCAGAATACAAGCATAATTTAAGGTAATGAATCCTTAACTGTGGGTATGATATAAGAATTGCTTTTTCTAGGAGGGCCTACAGTCAGTCAGTTAATACTCCATGTGATACATGGTTTTAGAGAAACTAGTCATCATTTGGGGGAGTTCAAAAGGCTCAGGGCATGTCCCAAAGCTGAACATTGTGACTGGCACCATTTTTATACATTCTATGTAAATAGCCCAATAATGGAAGTAAAACATACAAATTACCTAATTAACCATGCCAGTAACATGTACTCATGAACCTTGTCTCATAACTGAATCACATCTGTGTCTAAGCCCTGTTACTGTTCTTCATACCATTTTTGAACCTCATGTCATCTCTGAAATTGATCATCTGTCATCCGAATCCTAGGCCACCATAAACTCCTCTTCCCAGTAATTTAACATTTGCTTTTAAGCTGAATCAAAAGATACCAGAAATCAAAAGAGTTGTTTCAAAATACCCTGTAATCAACATACCCTAGACCCTCAAAGTATTTAAAATATAGTTGGGAAATCAAAATTAAGCCCACTGGAAATATAAATACAGTGAAAATTTAATACAGGTTGTGGTGAAAAGGTTGTCCAAAGCTGACACATGACTAATATCAAATAAGTGGATCTGAATAAAACTGATATAGGAGGTCAAAGAGAGAAGTCTTATAGTAGGCTGTAATCAGTGATGTAAGACAGAAAGTTCTTGCTAATATCAATAGAGAGGTGCCTAGGTTCTTCAGTGGGAAGTAGGAAACCTTAAGACCTCATCATACTCACACAAAAGATCCAAACATGGGTGTTTTTTTGACAAGGAAAATGGTCAAGTTACCTCATAGATCATAAAACTCTCTTATATCTATCTGACAGAGAATTTACTTATAGGTCAATGGACACTCTGGTCCAAGCTGTGGTTAGGTATGAGACCAGATAAAAAGACATGATAATTGAATATACCCAAGTGTAAAGGAGCGTAAAGTGGCTTTATTTCAATTTGGGGTGGTGGTTATTGTCACTACTCTTCAAAAGTTTTTTTGATTTGGAGTATGGATGGTAAACATTTGAGTCCACCTGGAGGGTAAGGTTAATGGAAGAGAAGACTGAAGTGTATAACAGGTGGGTGAAAAGGCAAAAGCCTGAAAGTTTTACTTGCTTCTTTTCCTTTTTTTTTTTTTTTTTTTTTTTTGCAGTATGTGGGCCTCTCACTGCCGCAGCCCCACCCGTCACGGAGCACAGTCTCCATATGTGCGGGCCCAGCGGCCATGACCCACGGGCCCAGCCGCTCCGCGGCATGCGGGATCCTCCCAGACCGGGGCACGAACCCGCGTCCCCTGTATCAGCAGGCGGACTCTCAACCACTGCGCCACCAGGGAAGCCCCTTACTTACTTCTATAAACAAAGGGGATTCAAGAAAAGTTTTAGCAAATAAATCATGTGATGAAAGTGGGTTTACAGAATAAAAACTGGAGACTTGGACAGATTACATGTATATGGAGGGTGACACTAGGAATATTTATGTAGCTTGCATCCAGTATTTCTATAAAATTATTTGTGTTCTCCTGCAGCATCAGTGGTAACAATAACATAATATTTGAATCCTCAATGGGCTAATCTTTCATGATTCCTTCTACATGCTGATTAGATGAGACCTTGGTAATATACTCATGCCCTGTATATATTAAAATCCTGATTGGTTTATAACCTTGCAATCTATTTGTACCCATTTATTATCTTTTATATAAAATCAGACATTTTGAGTCGTCTCTGATGCTGGATCTAAAGAGTCGAAAGAAGAGGAGTTTAGGCCACAGGAGCCTTTTTGCAGAGAGGATATAATTCAAGAGATCAGCAAAGCAATAAAAGGGTCTGACTGTCCCATCCCAAGTATATGAAATTCAAAGTATGACACCAGAATTCTTTAATAAAGGAATAGAAGTATGTGGTTCCTGCCCTTGAAGATTCTAGTGCCAGATGAGCCTTTACAATTCAGACTTCTAGAAAAAGGAGGAGAGATATGGAAAAAAAGAACAAATAAATCTCTAAAACTTGACAAGTGACAGATCTCTGCATGGTTAATTGGCTATGTGATTTTAGTGGCTTCTTCTGTCATTCCCAATTCCTCTTTTTCATAAGAATTTTATAATATTTAAATGACACAAGGCAGGGCAATCTTATATTTGCTTTGCAGAACATTTCAGGAAGTGCAGTCACAATGTACTGTGTAGTCCCATTTCCACTACTCTTCAAAAAAAAAAGTTGTATAATCAACTCCAAATCAGGAAAAAAACACACAATTATTTACATTATTTTATAATATTTCATTGCTGAAAAAATGATGCATATACTTAGAGCTGTGTTCAGCTAAAATATCTAAAGTACATCAAGGGCAGATCAAGATGTCAGAGTAGAAAGATCCTGAGCTTACCTCCTCCCATAGACACACCAAAACCACAGCTACACATAAAATAGGTACCTCTGAAAACAACCTGAAGACTAGTTGCAGAGACTTTCTATAACTAAGGATATAAAGAAAAGGCCACATTGCCATGTGTAGGAGGGCAGAGATGCACTCTAACCACAACCCACAGCCCAGGTGTGGCAACCCACAAGCAGGACAAATATCACAACTGTGGAGGTTCCCCCTGAGGAGCAAGGGGACTATCTCCACATTGGGCTCCCTAGCCTGGGGAACCTGTACCAGGAAGATGAGTCCCCACAATGTCTGGCTATAAATACCAGTGAAGTGGCTATAAAAACCAGTGAAGTTGTGAATTTCCTGGTGGTCCAGTGCTTAGGATTCAGCACTTTCACTGCCAAGGCTTGGGTTCTATCCCTGGTCAGGGAACTAAGATCCCACCACGTGCATGGTGCAGCCAAAAAAAGAAAGTGAAGCTTACATCTGGGAAAGCCAGAGGGCTGTGGGAAACCAAGATTTTGCTCTTAAAAGCTCACACACAAACTAACTCACTGTGAGTCCCTGCACCAAAGCAGCAGCTTGAAAAATGCCTGGATCACATAAGATGGAGATTCATTGACTAATTTTAGGTCATGTGCCAGAAGTGTAGGAATCTGGTGGAACTTTCTTTGGGGAAAAAAGTTGGTATTTTTAAAAATTTTACTCTCTTTCCATCTAGCTAGTCTGGCTCTGGCAGGCACCTTTTCTGTCACTCTCCATCAACCTAGATAACACCATACACTCTACCCCAGTCTTCTTCTGAGGAGCAGCACCACCCAAACCACCCATTCTGACTAGCCCCTCCAGAGCAGCTCCTGCCCCGGGGGTGATCCAAGTACACAGACAGGCCCACAACAATCACAGCTCAGCCTTGCAGTCAGTTGTGCTGGGGCCAGCCCTAAACATAGGCACTCCTGTATCAGTCAAGACCTGACCTCTCAGCCAGCTGAGCTGGGGGTCAGCCTCACCGACTGATGTACCACTAGAAGTTGAGCCAGGAGGTGAGCCCCTCCCACCAGTGCACCTACAAAAATTGCAGCCCAACCACAAGAAGAGGTTGTACACAGCCCACACAGGGGATACCAAGGAGTACCTTGCTCTGGTGACCAGGGAGAAATGTGCCACTGAACTCCATAAGACACCATCTATATAAGGCTAATTTTTCAAGACCATGAGATGTAGCATATATACTTAATACATAGAAACAAGCAAAGAAAAATAGCAAAATGAGAAGAAAAAGGAATACCTTCCAAATAAAACACAAAACTCTGAAAAACACAAATTTCAGGAAAAGAACTGAATGAAATGGAAATGAGTAATTTACCAGATAAAGAGTTCAAAGACATAGTCAGAAAGGCCCTCATTGAACTCAGGAGAAGAATGGATGAACTCAGTGAGAAATTCAACAAAGAGAAAATATATTTTAAAAAATCAGACCTGAAGAATACAATAACTGATACAAAAAATATATATATACTAGAAAATCAACATCAGATTAGAGGATGCAGAGAACAGATCAGAAATTTGGAAGACAGTTGAGTGAAAATCACCCAATTGAGATAACAGAAAGTAAAAAGAATTTTTAAAATGAGGAGAGTTTAAGGGACCTCTGGGACAACATCTAATGCACCAATGTTAATATTATATGAGGTTTTAGGAGAAGAAGAGAGAAAAAAAAGGGATAAAAAACTTATTTGAAGAAATAATAGCTGAAAACTTCCCTGACCTGGTGAGGAAACAGACATCCAAGTCCAGGAAGCACATAGAATCCCAAAAAGACAAATCCAAAGAGACCCACACCAACACCCATTATAATTAAAATATCAAAAGTTAAAGACAGAATCTTAAAAGCAGCAAGACAAAACAAAAATTAGTTGCATAAAAGGGAACCTTCATAAGACTATCAGCTGATTTTTAGCAGAAACTTTACAGGCCAGAAAGGACTGGCATGACGCATGCAAAGTACTAAAAGGAAAAAAATTACAACCAAGAATACTCTGCTCAGTAAGGTAATCAGTCGGTATTGGAGGAGTGATAAAGAGCTTCCCAGACAAGCATATGCTAGAGTAGTTCATCACCACTGAACTAGCCTTACAAGAAATGTTAGAGGGAATTCTTTAAACAGAAAATGTCATAATAAGAAACAAGAAAATTATAGAAGAAAAAGAAATCACTGGTAAAGGTAACAGTACAGTAAATGTGGTGAATCAACCACCTATAAAACTAGTATGAAGGTTGAAAGTCAAAAAGTACTAAAATCATCTATAGCTAAACTAGTTAAGGAATACACAAAATAAAATGATTTGGAAGATGTGTCAAAATATAAAGCATGGGGGAGGGAGTAAAAATGTAGTGCTTTTAGAATGCACTTGAATTTAAGCAACCATTAACTTTAAATAGACTGCTAAATACATAGGTTGTTATATATGAACCTTGTGAACCTCATGGTAACTACAAACCAAAAACCTGTAACAGATACCAAAATAAATAAATTATGAGAAAGATAATACAAACATAACACTAAAGAAAGTCATTAAATCACAAAGGAAGAGAACAAGAGAATAAAGGAACAGTGAAGAACTATAAAAACAACCAGAAAACAATTAACTAAGTGGCAATATGTCTATCAACAATTACTTTAACTGTAAATGGACTCAAAAGATATAGCATGGCTGAATGGATATAAAAACAAAACCCATTTTTATGCTGCCTATGAGAGACTCACTTCATATCCAAAAATACACACAGATTAAAAGTGAAGTGATGAAAAAAGATATTCCATGCAAATGTAAACAAAAAGAAAGCTAGGGTAGCAATACTTAAAGTTCAATGAAAATAAGAGCTGGTTGTTTGAAAAGAAAACAAAATTAATAAAACTTTAACCAAACTCATCAAAAAAAAAAAAAAAAGGAGAGAGGGCTCAAATCAATAACATCAGAAATAAATGAAAGAGGAGACTTTACAACTGACATCACAAAAAATACAAAGGATCATAAGACATTGCTATGAACAATTGTATGTCAATAAAATTGACAACTTAGAAGAAATGGACAAATGCTTAGAAATGTACAATCACCTAAGACTGAATTAGGGAAAAACAGAGAATATGAACACACCAATTCCCAATAATGAAATTGAATCAATAATCAAAAATCTCCTAACAAAGAAAAGTCCAGGACCAGATGTGAAAACACTACAAAAAAAGAAAAAAAAATTACTGGCCAATATTTCTGATGAAAAAGTTCTCAGTGAAATATTAGCAAACTGAATTCAATAATACATTAAAGTATCATACACAATGATCAAGTGGAATTTATTCCAGGGATGCAAGGAAGGTTCAATATCTGCAAATCAATCAACATGTTATACAACATTAACAAAATGAAAGATCAATTGATGCAGAAAAAGCATCTGACAAAATTCAACATCCATTTATGATAAAAAGTTCTTAACAAAATGGGTATAGAGGGAATATACCACAACATAATGAAGCCATATATGAGAAACCCACAACTAACGTCATACTCAATGATGAAAAGCTGAAATCTTTTCCTCTAAGGTTGGGAACAATACAGGGATGTTCACTCTCACCACTTTTATTCAACACAGTATTGGAAGTCCTAGCCACATCAACTAAACAAGAAAGAGAGATAAAAGGCCATTTTAAATAAATAAAATAGGTAAATGGGAAAGAAAGTAAAACTGCCACTATTTACATGACATGACATTATATATAGTAAACCCTAAAGGCTCTACCAAAATCTACTAGGACTAACGCATTAATTCAGTAAAGTTGCAGGATACAAAATCAATATGCAGAAATCACTTGTATTTCTATACATTAATAATGAACTATCAGGGGAGAAATCAACACAGTAATCCCATTTACAGTTGCATCAAAAAGAATAAAATACCTAGGAATAAATTTAACTAAGGAAGTGAAAGCCTGTACTCTGGAAACTATAAGACACTGATGAAAATAACTGAAGATGGCACAAATAAATGAAAGGATATATGATGCTCACGGATTGGAAGAATTAATATTGTTAAAATGTCCACATTACCCAAAACAATCTATAGATTCAATGCAATCCCTTTCAATATACCTATGACATTTTTCACAAAACTGGAACAAATAGTCCTAAAATTTGTGTAAAACAACAAAAGACCCCAAACAACCAAGGTAATCTTAAGAAAGAACAAAGCTGGGAGTATTACACTCACTGATTTCAAACTATACTACAAAGCTGTAGTAATTGAAACCATATGGTACTGACACAAAAACAGACACTTAAATGAATGAACACAATAGAAAGCCCAGAAATATACCCATGTTTATATGGTCAATTAATTTATGCCAAAAATAGACAGTGAGGAAAAGACAGTTTCTTAAATATATGGTGTTGGGAAAACTGAACAGCTATATGCAAAAGAATAAAACTAGACACCTATCTTATACCATATACACAAATAAACTCAAAATGGATTAAAGACTCAAATATATGACCTGAAACCATAAAACTCCTAGAGGAAAACATAAATAGTATGCTTTTTCACATTAGTCAGAGCAATACTTTTCTGATCTCTCTCCACAGGCAGGGTAACAAAAGCAAAAATTGACAAATGGGACCACATTAAACTAAAAAAGCTTTTGCACTGCAAAGGAAACCATCAACAAAACAAAAAGGCAACCTACCAAATGGGGGAAGATATTTGCAAATTATATGTGTGATAAGGGGTTAATTTCCAAAATGTGTAAAGAACTCACACATCTCAATATATTTTTTAAAAATCCAATTAAAAAATGGGCACAGGACCTGAGAAGACATTTTTCCAAGGAAGTAATACAGACGGCCAACAGTTAGATTTAAAAATGCTGAATATCATTAATAATCAAAGAAAAACAAATCACAATCACAATGAGATATCACCTCACACCTGTCAGAATGGCTATTATCAAAAAGACAAGAAACAACAAGTGTACAAGGCTTTGGAGAAAAGGGAATCCTCATGCACTGCTGCTGGAGACATAAATTTGTACAGCCACTATGGAATAGAGGATGGGGGTTCTTCAAAAATTAAAAATATAATTACCATTTGATCCAGCAATTCCACTTGTGGGTATTTATCCAAACAAACCCACAAACACTAATTCAAAAAGATATATGTAACCTTATGTTTATTGAAGTATTATTTACAATAGCTAGTATATGGAAGCTAACAGTGTCCATCAATAGATAAATGGATAAAGAAGATGTGGTATAAACATACAATGGAATCTTAGCCATAAAATAAGAATGAAATCTTGCCTTTTGCAACAACATGTATGGATTTAAAGGGTATTAAGCTAGGTAAAATAAGTCATACAGAGAAAGACAAATACTGTATGATTTTACTTATATGTGGAGTCTAAAAACAAAATAAATGAAAGAACAAGTCAAAACAGAAATAGACTCATAGATACAGAGAATAAACTGTTGGTCACCAGAGGGGTGGGGAGATGGAGGTTTGGGGAAGTAAGTGAAGGGGATTAAGAGGTACAAACTTCCATTTATAAAATAAATGTCACAAGGATGTAAAGTACAGCATAGGGAATATAATCAATAATATTGCAATAACAGCATAATGACAGATTGTTACTAGATTTATCATGATCAATTTGTAATGTATATAAATGTCAAGTCACTATGTTTCACACCTGAAACTAATACAATATTATATGTTAACTACATTCAATAAAATTTTCTTAAAGTGCATCAATCATTGAATTGCTGCAACCACTTGGTCCTCTTTCCATTTCTCTTTTTTTTTCTGAAGCCCTACCTCTCTCTATCTCATTTTCCTTTGTCTTTGCATCTGTTATTTTTGTCTCTCTCCTTTTCCTTTCTGTGTCTTTCTCTGTATTGGTTTCTCTCTTCTCCTATTCATGTCTCTCTCCACACTCTCACACCAATAAATATTTCTCCCTCAGCCCTCATACGTCTTCATGCTATTCTTATCTTGAAAAAGGAAAATGAATGTTTTTGCTTAGCCACCTAGCTTGCATTTCCTCCTAAGACACTTTTAGAAAATTCAAGTAAAAAACAAAGTATTCAAGCCAAATTTGAGAGGAAAGTTGCAGTAAAATGGCACAAATTAAAACATGAGAAAAAATATAGTTATTAGTTGAATTATTTTGAAGAACAATTATCAGTGTAAAGAAGTGACAAAGGAACTGGTTTTAAGATGCTGGTACAATTTTGATGAATGCCTGATACTGAAGCTTCCCGAAAAGGAAGTTAGCTCACAGCTTGAGGTGCCTACTGTGGGATCATGGGCCTAACTGGACCCCTGCCTCTGTTCTTTTGGCTGTGTGTCCTCTCTCTGTTTCTTCCTTATTTACCCTCTCTAAAACTCAGTTTACTCATCAATATATTTTTTTTTAATAGTATGGAACCTGAGCTAAGGTAATGTAAGCAAGGTGCTTAGTACAGTCCCTAGTACTTAGTCCATGCTCAAAACTGCTAGTCATTATCATCAACATGATTTTTATTATTTTTATTGGCTACAAGAATAACAACTTCCAGTTTTTATTCAATCTCCTAAAGACAATTATCCACTCTGATTGTCATGTTCTTTTCTTCCATGAGAGTTTAGCTAGTTCTTATTTTAATTTAATTTATATTTGTGTAAATGTATATATATATAAAATTTAATGGGCAAAAGTTCCTCAAAATTCATGAGAAAAAATAACAGTACTCTTACTCATTGACTGTGATGTTTAAATTGCATACTATAAATCCTAATGCAACCGCTAAAATAACAAAGAATATTAGATAATAAGAAGACTAAGGAAATAAATAAAATCATAAAATATTATTAAAGAAAAGAAAGCAGATAGAGAAAAAAAAGGACAAAGAATTTTAGATGAGGCATATAGAAAACAAAAACAAAGATTAGAGATAAGTAATCATTTACATTATATGTAAAAGTCTAGAGTAAGATTAGATAAAAAGAGCAAGACCCAGCTACATGATGCTATAAGAAATTCATTCTAAATAAAGGATACAAATAGGTTAAAAGTAAAAGGATGATAAAAGATATACCTTGCTAAAACTAATCAAAAGAAAACTGAAGTGCTAGATTAATAGCAAAGTAAATTTCAGAATAAAATATATTATTAGAGATATAGAAGGCTATTTTATAATGATAAAGGAGAAATATAAAAATCCATGGACATAATCAAAATTTCAAAACCCTTCCATTGTAATCGGTAGAACAATTGGACAGAAAATCAGTAGTATATAGAAGACTTGAGCAGCATAATCAATTCACTTAACCAATGACATTTATAGGATGCTCTACTGAACAACAGAAGAATGGGCATGTTTTTCAAGTGTACATGGGATGTTTACCAAGATATAAAATATGCTGGGTCATAAAATATTTAAAAATACATTTAAAAGGATATAAGTCATACAAAGTACCTTCTCTGATAAAATGGAATTAAATTAAGATAAAATAACAGAAAGATGTCTGGACAATTTTTTTGAAATATTTGATAACTAAATAACATACTTCAATGTAGCCCATGTGTCAAAGAAGAAATTAAAAGGGAAATTATAAAGTAGTTTGAATTGAATGAAAATGAAAAGACTTTAGATTTTGTGGGATTCTACTAAAGCAGTAGTTAGGGGGAAATTTATAGCACTAAATGCTTACCTATACGAGAAAAGAAAAGAAGTCTCACATCAATGACCTCAGCTTTCACACAAAGAAACCAGGAAAAGAAAAGCAAATTAAATGCAGATTGAGGAAAATAAAGAAAATAATAAAGATCAGAGTAAAAACAATGAAGTGGAAAAATAATAGATAAATAAATGAAGCCAAAGTGATTTTCTGAGATCAATAAAATCATTTAATTTCTGACTAGTTTGATCAGGAAAAAATGACAGAAGATAAAATATTGTCAATACAAGGAATGGGAGAAATGACTTTGTAAGAATTGCTACAGACATCAAAACCCAGCAGACATTAAATAAAAAGAATTCTACAGACTAATAGAAATATTGGGATTATAAAGATATTGCTAAACATAATTTTAGCTAAAAAAAAATTTTAAAAATTTTCCTCAAGTGTCAAGTAGTCCCTGACTATTTGTTCATATTTAAGAATGGGTGACTAAAAGTGTAACTGAAAGCCCAGTATACCTGGAAAACTTGAGAAATGGTGAGCTTCTCTTTGTTTCTCTTCTTACCATTTGTTCAGGGACTCTGCTATTTTTTTGATAATGAATCCCAGATTTCTCTTATGGAGAATCTTCTCTTTTGGGCCAATCAAGATATAGAAGGCAACATTCAAATATTTTATCTGTAGTGTGTAGGACTAACTGTCAATATTTTTTAGAAAATATGGGAGAAATGCTTATGGGTTTGATTGTTCATGACAGGGTAATATGTTCCTGAAGCATTTGGCACTTAAGGAACTGGGATGGAGGAAGGGTGTAGCTTACAAAATCATTTAAGTAATTTGATGGTGCTTAACATCCTATATCAGAAATGAGCTACTGAAGATCACGGCGCTCAGGTGCCTACGCCGAGGTGAGCTGGAGCCGGGCCTGGAGAGGGACAAGTCAGCCACACCCGGGACTTGGACCCCGGGCTGGTCTCCCGTCTCCCAGGAAGTGGCGGGGGTGTCCAGAAAAGGTAACTACTTTGCCCACGTTCTAAACTGCCATGTGGTTGAAAGGCTCTTGCTGCTCCAGCCAGGAGTCAGGACTCTGCCTCTGAGGTGGGAGAGCCAACTTCAGGACACTGGTCAACAAGATACCTCCCAGCTCCACATAATATCAAATGGCGAAAATCTCCCAGAGACCTTCATCTAAACACCAGCACCCAGCTTCACTCAACAACCAGCAAGCTACACTGCTGGAAAACCTATGCCAAACAACTAGCAAAACAGGAACACAACCCCACCCACTAGCAGAGAGGCTGCCTAAAATCATAATAAGTCCACAGACACCCCAAAACACACCACAAGATGTGGACCTGCCCACTAGAGAGACAAGATCTAGCCTCATCGACCACAACACAGGCACTAGTCCCCTCCACCAGGAAGCCTACACAACCCACTGAACCAACCTTAGCCACTGGAGACAGACATCAAAACAACGGGAACTACAAACCTGTGGCCTGCGAAAAGGTGAACCCAAACACAGTAAGATAAGCAAAATGAGAAGACAGAAAAACACACAGCAGATGAAGGAGAAAGATAAAAATGCACCAGACCTAACAAATGAAGAGGAAACAGGCAGTCTACCTGAAAAAGAATTCAGAATAATGATAGTAAAGATGATCCAAAATTTTGCAAATAGAATGGACATAATGCAAGAAACAGTTAACAAGAACCTAGAAGAAATAAAGATGAAACAAACAATGATGAACAACACAATAAATGAAATGAAAAATAATCTAGATGGGATCAATAGCAGAATAAATGAGGCAGAAGAACGGATAAGTGATCTGGAAGATAAAATAGAGGAAATAACTACTGCAGAGCAGAATAAAGAAAAAAGAATGAAAAGAACTAAGGACAGTCTCAGAGACCTCTGGGACAATATTAAAGGCACCAACATTCGAATTATAGGGGTTTCAGAAGAAGAAGAGAAAAAGAAAGGTACTGAGAAAATATGCGAAGAGATTATAGTTGAAAACTTCCCTAATATGGGAAAGGAAATAGTTAATCAAGTCCAGGAAGCACAGAGAGTCCCATACAGGATAAATACACGGAGAAACACGCCAAGACACATATTAATCAAACTGTCAAAAACTAAATACAAAGAAAGCATATTAAAAGCAGCAAGGGAAAAACAACAAATAACACACAAGGGAATCCCCATAAGGTTAACAGCTGATCTCTCAGCAGAAACTCTACAAGCCAGAAGGGAGTGGCAGGACATACTGAAAGTGATGAAGGAGAAAAACCTGCAACCAAGATTACTCTACCCAGCAAGGATCTCATTCAGATTTGATGGAGAAATTAAAACCTTTACAGACAAGCAAAAGCTGAGAGAGTTCAGCACCACCAAACCAGCTTTACAACAAATGCTAAAGGAACTTCTCTAGACAAAAACACAAGAGAAGGAAAAGTCCTATAATAACGAACCCAAAACAATTTAGAAAATGGGAATAGGAACATACATATCGATAATTACCTTAAATGTAAATGGACTAAATGCTCCCACCAAAAGACACAGATTGGCTGAATGGATACAAAAACAAGACCCATATATATGCTGTCTACAAGAGACCCACTTCAGACCTAGAGACACATACAGACTGAAAGTAAGGGGATGGAAAAAGATATTCCATGCAAATGGAAACCAAAAGAAAGCTGGAGTAGCAATTCTCATATCAGACAAAATAGACTTTAAAATAAGGACTATCAGAAGAGACAAAGAAGGACACTACATAATGATTAAGGGATCGATCCAAGAAGAAGATATAACAATTGTAAATATTTATGCACCGAACGTAGGAGCACCTCAATACATAAGGCAAAAACTAACAGCCATAAAAGGGGAAATCGACAGTAACACATTCATAGTAGGGGACTTCAACACCCCACTTTCACCAATGGACAGATCACCCAAAATGAAAATAAATAAGGAAACACAAGCTTTAAATGATACATTAAACAAGATGGACTTAATTGATATTTATAGGGCACTCCATCCAGTAACAACAGAATACACATTTTTCTCAAGTGCTCATGGAATATTCTCCAGCAAAGATCATATCTTGGGTCACAAAGCAAGCCTTGGTAAATTTAACAAAATTGAAATTGTATCAAGTATCGTTTTGGACCACAATGCCATGAGACTAGATATCAATTGCAGGAAAAGATCTGTAAAAAATACAAACACATGAGGCTAAACAATACACTACTCAATAACGAAGTGATCACTGCAGAAATCAAAGAGGAAATTTAAAAATACCGAGAAACAAATGACAATGGAGACACAATGACCCAAAACCTATGGGATGCAGCAAAAGCACTTCTAAGAGGGAAGTTTATAGCAATACAAGCTCACCTTAAGAAGCAGGAAACACCTCGAATAAACAATCTAACCTTGCACCTCAAGCAATTAGAGAAAGAAGAACAAAAAAACCCCAAAGTTAGCAGAAGGAAAGAAATCATAAAAATCAGATCACAAATAAATGAAAAAGAAATGAAGGAAAAGATAGCAAAGATCAATAAAACTAAAAGCTGGTTCTTTGAGAAGATAAACAAACTAGATAAACCATTATCCAGACTCATCAATAAAAAAAGAGAGAAGACTCAAATCAATAGAATTAGAAATGAAAAAGGAGAAGTAACAACTGACACTGCAGAAATACAAAAGATCATGAGAGATTACTATAAGCAACTCTATGCCAATAAAATGGACAATCTGGAAGAAATGGACAAATTCTTAGAAATGCACAAACTACCAACACTGAATCAGGAAGAAATAGAAAATATGAGCAGACCAATCACAAACACTGAAATTGAAACTGTGATTAAAATTCTTCCAAGAAACAAAAGCCCAGGACCAGATGGCTTCACAGGCGAATTCTACCAAACATTTAGAAAAGAGCTAACACCTATCCTTCTCAAACTCTTCCAAAATATAGCAGAGGGAGGAACACTCCCAAACTCATTCTACGAGGCCACCATCACCTTGATACCAAAACCAGACAAGGATGTCACAAAGAAAGAAAACTACAGGCCAATATCACTGATGAACATAGATGCAAAAATCCTCAACAAAATACTAGCAAACAGAATCCAACAGCACATTAAAAGGATCATACACCATGATCAAGTGGGGTTTATTCCAGGAATGCAAGGATTCTTCAATATACGCAAATCTATCAATGTGATTAACCATATTAACAAATTGAAGGAGAAAAACCATATGATCATCTCAATAGATGCAGAGAAAGCTTTTGACAAAATTCAACACCCATTTATGATAAAAACCCTGCAGAAAGTAGGTGTAGAGGGAACTTTCCTCAATATAATAAAGGCCGTATATGACAAGCCCACAGCCAACATCATCCTCAATGGCGAAAAACTGAAAGCATTTCCACTAAGGTCAGGAACAAGACAAGGTTGCCCACTCTCACCACTCTTATTCAACATAGTTTTGGAAGTTTTAGCCACAGCAATCAGAGAAGAAAAGGAAATAAAAGGAATCCAAATCGGAAAAGAAGAAGTAAAGCTGTCACTGTTTGCAGATGACATGATACTATACATAGAGAATCCTAAAGATGCTACCAGAAAACTACTAGAGCTAATCAATGAATTTGGTAAAGTAGCAGGATACAAAATTAATGCACAGAAATCTCTGGCATTCCTATATACTAATGATGAAAAATCTGAAAGTGAAATCAAGAAAACACTCCCATTTACCATTGCAACAAAAAGAATAAAATATCTAGGAATAAACCTACCTAAGGAGACAAAAGACCTGTATGCAGAAAATTATAAGACACTGATGAAAGAAATTAAAGATGATACAAACAGATGGAGAGATATACCATGTTCTTGGATTGGAAGAATCAACATTGTGAAAATGACTCTACTTCCCAAAGCAATCTATAGATTCAATGCAATCCCTATCAAACTACCACTGGCATTTTTCACAGAACTAGAACAAAAAATTTCACAATTTGTATGGAAACACAAAAGACCCCGAATAGCCAAAGCAATCTTGAGAACAAAAAATGGAGCTGGAGGAATCAGGCTGCCTGACTTCAGACTATACTACAAAGCTACAGTAATCAAGACAGTATGGTACTGGCACAAAAACAGAAAGATAGATCAATGGAATAGGATAGAAAGCCCAGAGATAAACCCATGCACATATGGTCACCTTATCTTTGATAAAGGTGGCAGGAATATACAGTGGAGAAAGAACAACCTCTTCAATAAGTGGTGTTGGGAAAACTGGACAGGTATATGTAAAAGAATGAGATTAGATCACTCCTTAACACCATACACAAAAATAAGCTCAAAATGGATTAAAGACCTAAATGTAAGGCCAGAAACTATCAAACTCTTAGAGGAAAACATAGGCAGAAGACTCTATGACATAAATCACAGCAAGATCCTTTTTGACCCATCTCCTAGAGAAATTGAAATAAAAACAAAAATAAACAAATGGGACCTAATGAAACTTCAAAACTTTTGCAGAACAAAGGAAACCATAAACAAGACCAAAAGACAACCCTCAGAATAGGAGAAAATATTTGCAAATGAAGCAACTGACAAAGGATTAATCTCCAAAATTTACAGTCAGCCCATGCAGCTCAATAACAAAAAAATAAAAAACCCAATCCAAAAATGGGCAGAAGACCTAAATAGACGTTTCTCCAAAGCAGATATACAGACTCTCACCAAACACATGAAAGAATGCTCAACATCATTAATCATTAGAGAAATGCAAATCAAAACTACAATGAGATATCATCTCACACCAGTCAGAATGGCCATCATCAAAATATCTAGAAACAATAAATGCTGGAGAGGGTGTGGAGAAAAGGGAACACTCTTGCACTGCTGGTGGGAATGTGAATTGGTTGAGCCACTATGGAGAACAGTATGGAGGTTCCTTAAAAAACTACAAATAGAACTACCATATGCACAGCAGTCCCAGTACTGGGCATATACCCTGAGGAAACCAAAATTCAAAAAGAGTGATGTACCAAAATGTTCATTGCAGCTCTATTTACAATAGCCCGGAGATGGCCACAACCTAAGTGCCCATCGTCGGATGAATGGATAAAGAAGATGTGGCACATATATACAATGGAATATTGCTCAGCCATAAAAAGAAACGCAATTGAGCTATTTGTAATGAGGTGCATAGACCTAGAGTCTGTCATATAGAGTGAAGTAAGTCAGAGAGAGAAGGACAAATACCGTATGCTAACACATATATATGGAATTTAAGAAAAAAACAATGTTATGAAGAACCTAGGGGTAAAACAGGAATAAAGACATAGACTACTGGAGAACAGACGTGCGGATATGGGGAGGGGGAAGGGTGAGCTGTGATAGGGCGAGAGAGAGACATGGACATATATATATACTAACAAACGTAAGGTAGATAGCCAGTGGGAAGCAGCCGCATGGCACAGGGATACTGGCTCGGTGCTTTGTGACTGCCTGGAGGGGTGGGATAGGGAGGGTGGGAGGGAGGGAGACGAAGAGGGAAGAGATATGGGAACATATGTATATGTATAACTGATTCACTTTGTTATAAAGCAGCAACTAACACACCATTGTAAAGCAATTATACCACAATAAAGATGTTAAAATAAATAAATAAATAAAATTTAAAAAAAAAGAATTGAGCTACTAACACTTAAAAAATACATGGGAACTTACACATTAAAACCTGTCATATCAAAGCTTTCAAATTAACCATCTTAACAACATGGACTCTTAATCCAATTGTCAGATATTACTAAAACAATTTCTTAAACTTCTTTTGGTTTTTCATTTAGACCTCTAAGTACTTTCTATGAATATTTTCAATACCCTAAGAATGAATTGATTTAGGAAATATACAAGATGAAAATTAGAGTAATATGGAATATGATCAAGCTGAGGATAAAATTGTGACCTCAAAATGGTGTCTTTGAAAGTAGTCGGACTTGAACACTAGGTCTAAAAAAAATTTCAGAAGAGAAATTCCAAATGCATTTTGAATGCTGACAGCCTCGTTAGAATAAATAAATCTACTACCAAAATGACTACTTTGAAAGACAGCTGTCACTTGGATTTATAAATTTAGGTGTGTCAGCAGGAGTGGGAGTAATTAGGAGGTCCAATTTATTACTTTACACACACACTTTGGATAAGTATTCCAGGTGAGGTCAAGGAAGTCGCTTCACTACTTACCTGCAAAAGCCTATTAAAGTTGACTGTCTCCTGAGAATGTGTGGCTGATGACAGCAGAAGGCAAGAAGGCCACCGCTTTGATAAATACCTTAAGGGGTTGCAAAATGTCAGTGCTGAGAGGCATGTGCCAAATCATGTTTGGCTTTGGCCCTATAACTTGTGATTCTGTCAAGGACTCATCACGTCAATTGGTGGAAAATGGATTACTGCCATTCTTCAAGGCACAGCACATCATTCCCCATTGAGTGGCATGCCAAATCCTTCACAAAGTAATGAGTCAGGGATGATTCAAATCATCATCCAACTGTCAGCTTGATTGCATAGCCCTCTATCAATGGGATTAAACTGATGTGGCATCCAAAATGTAATGAAAGGCATTACTTCATGTAAAAAGTTGACAGGAAGACAGGGGTGCTGGGCCCAGGAGGCCTAGGCCTATAGAAATAATAATAATAATAACAAAACTGGGAAGAGTGAATTGATAGATGATGTAAATATATTTTTCAGTCTCTTAGGAGATGTTATGACTAAAGGGAATTACATTTCTCTTCAAGGTGAATTAGATCTGATAGGAACACTGTAGAAATTATCTAGCTGATGGCTATTCTTTGACAAAAAAGAAACTGAGGTAAAGGAAGGGAAATGAATAATGAATTTTGATTACTGAGGAGAGAATGGGAGCATAATATAAGGCATGTTTTTCAGAGGGAAAGAAACTTAGTTTTCAGTCTTGGTTCTTCTATTTGCATGTGTGTCATAGTACACAAGCCCCTAAGCCTCTGTCTCTTCACCTATCAAATGGGTTACATACATCATATATATCTATATTTATATCTATGTACATATATATGAGATATATATATATATATATATATATAAAGATTAATCGTGTAAATCACTAAGACAATTAGGATCCCATATCAATGTATGCCAGGAAAAATATACTGTTATATTGTTCAATTTTCATGAAATACACACATTAAAAAATGCCTGTTGTAGAGGCTTAAACTGAATCAATTATTTTTCTTTTGCCTTGGTGATCACCAATATTTTTTTCTTAGAAAAAGGCTATCCTTGCACAAAAATACCTCATACATATTATCTTATTTAATATGGTTTAGAGAAATCATAAATCTTGGCAAGGTCACATTCTTAATAAAAGGTTAAGGATTTAATGATATGGCTCTAAAGCCTCTTCTTAATCCTGAGCTCTGATGCTTTTCATGGTGATGATGTTCTTAGTTCATTAGTGGAAGAAAACATTCTCCTGGTGTGTTTTTTTTGTTGTTGTTGTTTGTTTTTTTGTTTTTTTAACAGTGGCACCAGGGTCCTGCTGTCTCATTTTCTATTATCCAGTGGGTTGTGCCCCAAAAGACCTGAATTGCATGTAAGTAGCTACCTATGTGATAAGTGGAACTTGCTCAAAAATTGCCCCAACACAATTTTCTCACCATTTTAATCTGATTAAAAGTACATTATTTTGGATTTTAGCAAACATTTTGTTTTGGGGGATGGAAAGTGTTACACTTCTACCTTTATTAGCTAAAGGAATTATTTGTCAACTGACTAAAAACCTAAGCAACTGAGGTATTACTGGTGTGTTGGAAACTGAAAGGGGAGGTATCATTTTATGAACAAAATGGTCCCCAGAGTCAGGCATGAGGACCAGTGTTAGGAATGCGAATCGGAGTGAAATATTTAGACTTCTATTTGAATGTTAAAAGTCCTACCGTATTATCTGCCAGATTATTTAGATATGGATATTGTGCAAAGTTCTGGAAATCTCATCTTTAGAGTGGTGTTAACAATTCAAAGAGTATCCAAAGAAGGGAAAGA
>NW_006792628.1:471479-513440 GCF_000442215.2 Lipotes vexillifer
CAATTCAAAGATTATCCAAAGAAGGGAAAGAGACCTTTGATCAGACAAGTTGAGAAAATCTTGTGCACTGTGCCCCTTTTAAAGAATCTCAAATGCATACTAGCATGTTAAAGTTTCTAAGAAATCCTGTGGTAAAGAAACCTATTTAACTTTGCTCACTGCAGTATTTCTACAGCTTCTTTGACAAGTGAAGTTCTTTCTTGTATCATGTCTACCATAGCACTTAGAACACGGTCTGGGATATAGGAGGGGCTTAAGAAATACTTATAAGAATGTTGTGGAGTCAAGTTCACCATGGATTATTCTCAATGGATTCATGTCTCATGGTTGTAGTACAGAAGAAGCTGATTTGATGGATATGTATTGTACTGTGGCAGACACTGGAGAAAGAGTATAAAACAGTAAATGTGACATATGCATTGGCCTCAAAGGAGTTTAAAGTTTACTGGAAATGGCAGAAATGTTTGGACATGACAAAAGGGAGCCAGTATCACATAAATATTGAGAGTGCTAGCTTTGGTCTCAGACAGAACTGGGTTCAAGTTTTGACATCATCACTTACCAGGGGATGGTCTAAGGCAAGTTATTTAATAATTCCAAAGCTTCAGTCTCCTAACATGGAAAATGGAGATAACAGAGTCATACAGCTCACTTGGATATTATTTAGTGTGATGTAAGCAAAAATAAATAACTGCATCTTCTCTCTGCACCAAGCAATGTCATACATCACTCAAATATTTCCTGAATCGTTTAATGATAATTAATTATATATTTTTAATTTCTACCTAGTGAAGTACCTTAAATGGAGTGGATATCTAAGAAAATATTGTTGAATGAATAAAAGACTGAATCAGAGAAGCATTTTCTAAGCCGAGCACACACAACAGCCTCATCTCTGGGTACATGGTTTTCCTCTTGCCATTGCATTAGTAGCCATATGAATGAACATATAAGAAGATCCACCTTTTTCTACAATATCCTGTGGTCGCTTTGTAAGGTGTCAACTTGGCTGGGCTGAACTACACTTATCATAACTTTTCCCTGTATGTTCCAGTGTAGGGTAGGCCAAAAGAGACCTTTTTTCTTTTCTTTTCTTTTCTTTTCTTTTCTTTTCTTTTCTTTTCTTTTCTTTTTTTCTTTTCTTTTCTTTTCTTTCCTTTCCTTTTCTTTCTTTTTCTTTCTTTCTTTCTTTCTCTTTCTTTCTTTCTTTCTTTCTTTCTTTCTTTCTTTCTTTCTTTCTTTCTTTCCTTCTTTTCTTTCTCTCTCTTTCTTTTGATGATATTTGCCAGATAAAAGTAAAGCACCAGTCACTTTGTAGCTCATACATGTTATCACTTACCTGCTGGTTCCCATCTTCATGTGGGTAACAGATGGACCTGTAACTGTTCCATCTTCCCCTGGATCCTCCTTTAGTGTCTCTGACTCCTGACCAGGTGTGTTTAGCTCCATAATGAAGGACACCAACCTTACCTGCCCCATCAAGGTTAAAAGCAGCACAAACTGCCATGAATTTCAGTCCATCCTTGAGGGCTCCAGCTCAAATTATGTAAAATCTTTCTAATTAGCCCATGTTTTCCCTTTGAGGAGAAACTAGGACATTTCTTTGATTGTTATGGAAGTAATTAGGGTCCTGAGTGTTCTCCTTTCAGGTAACATTTCCTAACCAGAGACTGTGGGGCAGTGTAAAACTTAGCCAGGGACCTGGGATCTAGTCCCAGTCCTCAGCAAAACAGGGCCCCCGGAGTAAATCAGTAATTCTGTGAGTGTCAGTTTCTGCTTAATTCAATGGATAGTCAGTTTTTTTCCCTGCATAACTAATACAACTATTGTAGAGATAAACTATTACACTGAAAACTAACACACCTTGAAAAAATAAGTAAATCTTAGTATTTACAAGAATTATTGAAGTATTATTTTGGAATTATTATTATTATTCTTTCAAATCTACCATTTAGTGAGCACTTATTTTATGCCATGCACCGTGCTGAGAACACGTTTCATTTTCTCATTTATTCCCTGTAGAATAGGCTTTATTCTCCCTACTGTACTTATGAGAAAATAGTTAGAACTCAGGTTAGTTAGTTAACTAACCAAGTTTTAGCCAGAGTGCCTAAACATTTCTTTATAACATATGGAATACACAGAAAAATTGTTCAAACTTGGTTTGAAGGTTGAAAATGTGGTGAATTATCTGCATTAGTTGTATAACAGTTGTGCTACATAAAGTTGTTTATAATAAATTTTATGAAATTGTGTAATGATGTAATACTAAAATGAAAAAGTACTACAGGGCTTCCCTGGTGGCGCAGTTGTTGGGGGTCTGCCTTCTGATGCAGGAGACACAGGTTTGTGCCCTGGTCCAGGAAGATCCCACATGCTGTGGAACAGCTGGGCCCATGGGCCATGGCCGCTGAGCCTGCGCATCCAAAGCCTGTGCTCCACAATGGGAGAGGCCACAGCAGTGAGAGGCCCACGTACCACAAAAAAAAAAAAAAAAAAAGAAAAAAAAAAGTACTACAAATACAGTCAATGTAACTCTAGACAATTGAAATTGCCAAATCACATGGCTCACATCAGAGATTCTTTCTGACTTCAGAAAAGTTAGTGTAACTGAAAAAATAAAGAAATATCCCTGAGACACCAGCTGTCTATCAATCAAAAACTTTAGTTGCTATTTAAAAACAGCTATTTAACTTCAAGCAATATTATTATAATTAGAAAAAATTGAAAGTAAGAATTTTAATATGGTAAAGAGTAAATGTGGATTAAATCATGTGATGCCTTAAAAGGTGATAATAGCTTAAGATTTTAAGTTTGGGTTTTGAAAATCAGCATATCATGTTGATATGTAATTGTTGTTGACCAAAAATATTTCAGAAAAATATTTAGAATTAGGAATGGGAAGAAAGTTTAGAGCTTCATGGAAATAACAAAGAAGAAATTATTTATGTAGATAAATATATACTATTTTCTATGTGAATATGAATGTATGTGATGTCTGTGTGTGTGTTTGTTTATATGCTTACCCAAAAATCTATGTATGTTTGATGATTAAGTGTAACTTAGATTTGAGGGAATATGGTACCTGAGAGGATATGGTACATTTAAGATGCTGTTAATTTTAAATCTTGCAAATTTAAGCCAAGACTCCAGATAGATAAAATATTCTAGGTAAACAGTTAAAGAAAATAAACAGTGTGGATAATTATGAGCAGGTTAACATGATTAAAAAATCTGCTTCATTTTAGAACATGAAGTCTAAGATTTCAGAAAATTTAACTAAAATGTCAGTAAGTAAACTCCATAAATAGTGAATTTGAAAGTAGAATGGTTTTTTTGCAAGAACACCAGAATCATAACTAGCTGCTGGACAGTCATTGATAGGAAGACACTGGAACTCACCAAAAAACATACCCCACATCCAAAGATAAAGGAGAAGCCACAGTGAGATGGTAAGAGGGGCAAAACCACAGTAAAATCAAATCCCATAACTGCTGGGTGGGTGACTCACAGACTGGAGAACACTTATACCACAGAAGTCCACCCACTGGAGTGAAGGTTCTGAGCCCATGTCAGGATAACCAACCTGGGGGTCCGGCAATGGGAGGAGGAAATCCTAGAGAATCAGACTTTGAAGGCTAGTGGGATTTGATTGCAGGACTTCAACAGGACTGACAGAAACAGAGACTCCACTCTTGGAGGGCACACACAAAGTAGTGTGCTCATTTGGACCCAGGGGAAGGAGCAGTGACCCCATAGGAGACTGAACCAGACCTGCCTGCTGGTGTTGGAGGGTCTCCTGCAGAGGTGGGGATTGGCTGTGGCTCACTGTGGAGACAAGGACACTGGCAGCAGAAGTTCTAGGAAGTGCTCCTTGGTGTGAGCCCTCCCAGAGTCTATCATTAGCCCCAACAAACACCCAGGTAGGCTCCAGTGTTGGGTTGCAAAACAACCAACAGGGAGGGAACCCAGCTTCACCAATCAGCAGTCAAGCAGATTAAAGTTTTACTGAGCTCTGCCCAACAGAGCAACAGTCAGCTCTACCCACCACCACTCCCTCCAATCAGGGAACTTGCACAAGCATCTTAGATACCCTCATCCACCAGAGGGCAGACAGCAGAAGCAAGAAGAACTACAATCCTGCAGCTTGTGGAGCAAAAACGACATTCACAGAAAGGTGGACAAGATGAAAAGGCAGAGGGCTATGCACCAGATAAAGGAAGAAGATAAAACCCCAGAAAAACAACTAAATAAAGTGGAGATAAGCAACCTTCTGGAAAAAGAATTCAGAATAATGATACTGAAGATGATCCAGGACCTCAGAAAAAGAATGGAGGCAAAGATCAAGAAGATGCAAGAAATGTTTAACAAAGACATAGAAGAGTTAAAGACCAAAAAAAAAGAGATAAACAATAAAATAACAAATGAAAACTACACTAGAAGGTATCAATAGCAGAATAACTGAGGCAGAAGAATGGATAAGTGACCTGGAAGACAGAATGGTGGTATTCATTGCTGCAGAACAGAATAAAGAAAAAAGAATGAAAAGAAATGAAGACAGCCTAAGAGACCTCTGGGACAACATTAAATGTAACAATATTTTCATTATAGCAGTCCCAGAAGGAGAAGAGAGAGAGGAAGAACCCGAGAAAATATTTGAAGAGATTATAGTTGGAAACTTCCCTAACATGGGAAAGGAAATAGCCACCCAATTCCAGGAAGTGCAGAAAGTCCCATACAGAATAAACCCAAGGAGAAAAACACTGAGACACATAGTAAACAAACTGGCAAAAATTAAAGACAAAGAAAAATTATTGAAAGCAGCAAGGGAAAAATGAGAAATAACATACAAGGGAACTCCCATAAGGTTAACAGCTGATCTTTCAGCAGAAACTCTGCAAGCCAGAAGGGAGTGGCACAATATACTTAAAGTGATGAAAGTGAAGAACCTACAAGCAAGATTACCCTACCTGGCAAGGATCTCATTCAGATTCAATGGAGAAATCAAAACTTTACAGACATGCAAAAGCTAAGAGAATTCAGCACCACCAAACCAGCTCTACAACAAATGCTAAAGGAACTACTCTTAGTGGGAAACACAAGAGAAGAAAAGGACCTACAAAAACAAACCCAAAACAATTAAGAAAAGGGTCATAGGAAAATACATATTGATAATTACCTTAAACGTGAATGGATTAAATGCTCCAACCAAGACTCAGGCTTGCTGAATGGATACAAGAACAAGACCCATCTATATGCTGTCTACAAGAGACCCCCTGCAGATCTAGGGCCACATACAGACTGAAAGTGAGGGAATGGAAAAAGATATTCCATGCAAATGGAAGTCAAAAGAAAGCTGGAGTAGCAATTCTCATATCAGACAAAATAGACTTTAAAATACAGGAAATTACAAGAGACAAGGAAGAAAACTACATAACGATCAAAGGATCAAAGCAAGAAGAAGATAACAATTATAAATATATGTGCACCCAACATAGGAACACCCCAATACATCAGGCAACTGCTAACAGCTATAAAAGAGGAAATTGACAGTAACACAATAATAGTGGGGGACTTTAACACCTCACTTACACCAATGCACAGATCATCCAATATGATAATAAATAAGGAAACAGCAGCTTTAAATGACACAACAAACCAGATAGATTTAATTGATGATTATAGGACATTCCATCCAAAAAAAGATTACACTTTCTTCTCAAGTGCTCATGGAACATTCTCCAGGATAGATCATACCTTGGGTCACAAATCAAGCTACAGTAAATTTAAGATAATTGAAATCATATCAAGCACCTTTTCTGACCACAATGCTATGAGATTTGAAATGAATTACGGGGAAGAAAATGTAAAAATCACACAAACATATGGACACTAAACAATATGTTACTAAATAACCAAGAGATCACTGAAGAAATCAAAGGGGAAATCAAAAAAAACCTAAAGACAAATGACAATGAAAACACGACAATCAAAAACCTATGAGATGCAGCAGAAGCAGTTTTAAGAGGGAAGTTTATAGCTATACAAGACCACGTCAAGAATCAGGAACAATCTCAAATAAACAACCTAACTTTACACCTAAAGGAACTAGAGAAAGAAGAAAAAACAAAACCCAAAGTTAGCAGAAGGAAAGAAATCATAAAGATCACAGCAGAAATAAGTGAAATAAAAATAAAGAAAACAATAGCAAAGATCAATAAAGCTAAAAGCTGGTTCTTTGAGAAGATAAACAAAATCGATAAACCATTAGCCAGACTCTTCAAGAAAAAGAGGAAGAGGACTCAAACCAATAATTTTAGAAATGAAAAAGAAGTTAAAACAAACACCACAGAAATACCAAGCACCCTGAGACTACTACAGGCAGCTCTATGCCAATAAAATGGACAACCTGGAAGAAATGGACAAATTCTTACAGAGGTATAACCTTCAAAGACTGAACCAGGAAGAAATAGAAAACATGAACAGACCAATCACAAGTAAAGAAATTGAAACTGTGATTAAAAATCTTCCAACAAACAAAAGTCCAAGACCAGATAGCTTCACAGGTGAATTCTATCAAACATTTAGAGAATAGCTAGCACCCAACCTTCTCAAACACTTCCAAAAACTTGTGGAGGAAGGAAAACTCCCAAACTCATTCTATGAGGCCACCATTACCCTGATACCAAAACCAGACAAAGACACTACAAAAAAAGAAAATTACAGACCAATATCACTGATGAATATAGATGCAAAAATACTCAACAAAATACTAGCAAACAGAATCCAGCAACACATTAAAAGGATCATACACCATGATCAAGTGGGATTTATCCCAGGGATGCAAGGATTCTTCAATATATGCAAATCAATCAATGTGATAAACCATATTAACAAGTTGAAGAATAAAAACCATATGATCATCTCAATAGATGCAGAATAAGCTTTTGACAAAATTCAACACCAATTTATGATAAAAACTGTCCAGAAAGTGGACATAGAGGGAACCTACCTCAACATAATAAAGGCCATATACAACAAACCCACAGTAAACATCATTCTCAAAGGTGAAAACCTGAAACCATTTCCTCTCAGATCAGGAACAAGACAATGGTTTACACTCTCACCACTACTAGTCAACAAAGCTTTGGAAGTCCTAGCCACAGCAATCAGAGAAGAAAAAGAAATAAAAGAAATACAAATTGGAAAAAAAGAAATAAAACTGTCACTGTTTGTAGGTGACATGATACTATACATAGAGAATCCTAAAGATGTCATGAGAAAATTAATAGAGCTAATCAATGAATTTGGTAAAGTTGCAGGATGCAAAATTAATGTGCAAAAATCTTTTGCATTCCTATACACTAATGATGAAAAGTCTGAAAGGGAAATTATGGAAACACTCCCATTTACCATTGCAACAAAAAAGAATAAAATACCTAGGAATAATCCTACCTAGGGTGACAAAAGACCTGTATGCACAAAACTATAAGACACTGATAAAAGAAATTAAAGGTGATATCAAGAGATGGAGACATATACCATGTTCTTGGATTGGAAGAATCAATATTGTGAAAATGACTATACTACCCAAAGCAATCTACAGATTCAATGTAATCTCTATCAAATTACCAATGGTATTTTTTACAGAGCTAGAACAAAAAATCTTACAATTTGTATGGAGACACAAAAGACCCTGAATAGCCAAAGCAGTCTTGAGGAAAAAAAACAGAGTTGGAGGCATCAGACTCCCAGACTTCAGACTATACTACAAAGCTACAGTAATCAAGACAATATGGTACTGGCACAAAAACAGAAATATAGATCAATGGAACATCATAGGAAGCCCAGAGATAAATCCATGCAGCTATGGTCAACTAATCTATGGCAAAGAGGCAAGGATATACAACGGAGAAAAGATAGTCTCCTCAATAAGTGGTGCTGGGAAAACTGGACAGCTACATGTAAAAGAATGAAATTAGAACACTCCCTAACTCCATACACAAAAATAAACTCAAAATGGATTAGAGACCTAAATTTAAGACCAGACACTATCAAACCCTTAGAGGAAAACATAGGAAGAACACTCTTTGACATAAATCACAGCAAGATCTTTTTTGATCCACCTCCTAGAGTAATGGAAATAAAACAAAAATAAACAAATGGGACCTAATGAAACTTAAAAGCTTTTTCACAGCAAAGGAAACCATAAACAAGATGAAAAGACAACCCTCAGAATGGGAGAAACTATTTACAAACGAATCAATGGACAAAGGATTAATCTCTAATATATATAAACAGCTCACACAGCTCAATATTAAACAAGCAAACAACCCAATCCAAAAATGGACAGAAGACCTAAATAGATATTTCTCCAAAGAAGACATACAGATGGGCAAGAAGCCCATGAAAAGCTGCTCAACATCACTAATTATTAGAGAAATGCAAATCAAAACTACAATAAGTTATCACCTCCCTCCAGTTAGATTGGGCATCATCAGAAAATCTACAAGTAACAATTGCTGGAGAGTGTGTGGAGAAAAGGGAACCCTCTCACACCATTGGTGGGAATGTAAATTGATACAGCCACTGTGGAGAACAGCATGGACATTCCTTAAAACTCTAAAAATAGAATTACCATATGATCCAGAAATCCCACTACTGGGCATATACCCAGAGGAAACCATAATTCAAAAAGACACATGCACCCCAATGTTCATTGCAGCACTATTTACAATAGCCAGGTCATGGAAGAAACCTAAGTGACCATTGACAGACAAATGGAAAAGGCAATGTGGTACATATATACAATGGAATATTACTCAGCCATAAAAAGAAATGAAATTGGGTGATTTGTTGAGACGTGGATGGATCTAGAGACTGTCATACAGAGTGAAGTAAGTCAGAAAGAGAAAAACAAATATCATATATTAAAGCATATATGTGGAACCTAGAAAAATCGTACAGATGAACTGGTTTGCAGGGCAGAAATTGAGACACAGGTGTAGAGAACAAACATATTGACACCAAGGCGGGAAAGCAGGGGGAGGGTAGAGATGGTGGTGTAATGAATTGGGCAACTGGGATTGACATGTATACACTGATGTTTATAAAATCAATGACTAATAAGGACCTGCTGTCTAAAAATATAAATAAAATTCAAAAATTAAAAAAAAAAGAGAAAGTAGGACAATAATCCTTGATATTGAGAGGGAGAAAATACATGAGTCAAAGGGAGTAAACTAATATCTTTAATTTTTTTAAAGTATTTGAATAAGCAAATTTCATTTACGTAACAAAATGAAATTGCAACTCTGGAATAACTAGTACATAAGATATTGAGAAGTAATTGCAGCAATCAGAACAATGAGTCTATAGCCTCTGAAAATAAGTAAATGTGAATTGCAAGCCTAGAGAGAAAAAGCAACCAAAATAGAACATCATTATGCTAAAAGAAAGAGAGAGAGAGGGAGAGAGAGTGAGGCAGGAAGAAAAGAAGGTTGAGAGGAAGGAAGGAAAGGAGGAAGGAAGACATAAAGGGAAGGAAAGAAAAGAAAGAGAAAAACATTGAATATATGTTAATGAAAAAAGATACAACAAATCTTAGTGCACAATGATTGTTTAGACAAGTCATTTGTTAGAGTTCATAATTTGATGGGGAAAATGGAAGAAATAATATATATGAAAATGGAATAAGATACATTTCAGGAAAACAAATCTAGAACAGAATGAGAGAAATTTATTCTAAATTAAAAACAGTATACTTCATGGAGATTTGTAATAAATAAATAAATTCTAGTGAAATTATTATCTTAACTCAGCACTTATTAGACTTTAGGGCAAGTATGTGTACATCCTAAATTACCCAACACTGATTTATATGGTTATGGTAATACCAGACGTACACAAGTTAAATTACAGTAATGTAAACATTGAAGTAACTAACAGGAAGCAATCAGGTGAATGGCAAGCCCCAGACCTAACCTGTGACTGAATTCTTGGAACCATGAGGCATGTTTGGGAGTTTTCTGCTTGCATTGCAACAAATTAAACACTTTCTTATAATCACTTTGGTATAGCAACATACCCTGTGTTGTCCTTCCTAGGACTTCCTTTGATTGTCTATGTATATTATCTCTTTCCAACACAACATAGGAAACATTTTAGGAACTGAGAGCTTGAAGGCCTGGGTAGAGTTCTATCTGGAACCAAATTTTTTGCTCATGGGAATCTGAGTTCTGATCCAAAGAAAGATAAATCTGAAAAAGTTATACACCCCTTGCCAATAGTACCAGTCTTGTGATAAAAATGAAATAGCTATTCCCCATTTTCTCTCTTCTACCCACTTTGCATTATTTTCTTTCTCCTTCCAAATTCTTAAAGGTCTGCTCTACAGTGGTTCTTATCAAAGTTTCTTATATTAGAAAAATATACTTTAATGTTATATAAAATTATCATGGTAAGTTCTCAAGTTGAATTTAGTTTTTTTTTTCTTCTAATTATAAAATTAAACTTTCCTGTTGAAAAGATTTCATGTATCTTCAGCAGAAAGCTGAGGTCTTACAAGAGAGAATGTAGGCTTTACATTGTTCATGAAATATTCATATTTGAGTTCCATTAAAGACCTATCAGAACCTCCAATCATCCCCCTGCTCACTACGCACAACACTACAGTGGAAATGACTCCATGGCTGGAAGGTCTAGGCAGCCCTGGTGCAAGAGCAATGTACAATGAGCATTATAGAGCCCCAGGCTGGAATGCAGCTAGTTTGATTAGTTTGTTTATTTTGTTGTGCCCAGCATGCTTTTTTTTTTTTTTTTGCGATACGCAGACCTCTCACTGCTGTGGCCTCTTCCGTTGCGGAGCACAGGCTCCGGACGCGCAGGCCCAGCGGCGATGGCTCACGGGCCCAGCCGCTCCACTGCATGCGGGATCCTCTCGGACCGGGGCACGAACCCGTGTCCCCTGCATTGGCAGGTGGACTCTCAACCACTGCGCCACCAGGGAAGCCCCCAGCATGCTTTTTAATTTAATAAAATAGTACTGCTAGGATCAGTCAAAATGTGAAGTAAACCAAAAACCTTTCTATCAACCTCAATCCTTCTCCAGGCTGATCTCCCTGAGTTTTTAGAGGCTTCACACTGTACAGCAGCATGATCCAGACGATCTGGTATTCTGGGTGCTTTTATTTTTTTAACCTCTCTCCTTAACCTATCCTTTGACCCATCTCAAGTCTTTTCTTCTGGTGACAGAAGGATGTATGAATAACTATTTTCAGGCCAGGTGTTATGGGTAATAATGGCTTAACAAACCCCACCTTGAAAATAATTTCAGGACCAATAAGGTAAATAATACATTAGTTGTATCTAATATGAGAATTTATTTTAGAGCAGAGGTGGATGAAACTCATACCACATAATGAGATATTTACTTCATTTGTGTTTAAAGCTGGACCAGGTTTCAAATGTGCAAATAACAAATGTGTACAGTTCAAAATCACTTTGTATGCCCATATCTCTCAGAAAAATTCCCCTTTCCCTTGCCTGATGGATATAGAAACAGCTTGCTACCTTTTTCTTAACTAAGAGTCTCACACATTGGCAATTTTGTCAACCTAGATGTACACACCACTGCCATGTCCGAATCATAATAAATTTTGTTTACTGTAGTTAGATATTGGGTTTGCTTACATCTTAGTGAAAACAGCCAAAGATTTATTGTTCTGTCAGAACCACTGGAAAATTGAGAGTCTTGTGCAAGTTGTAAGCTTTTTTCTTAATCTTCTGGAAACTTTTCCAATTTTCCTTTAATAACACCAGGAGGCCAGTGGTATGCCACTTATGAATGGAGGGGGAGGAGCTCTCCATCCCATTCTCCCTCCTTTACTCAGCTGACAGCCTCCACATAAATAAAATGCAGCAATATACATTAGCACTAACTTATACACCAGGCTGTCACCATCAGGTAAAATTGACCACAAATTACTGATTACTGAATCAGGAAAGTCATCAGTTATATTGTACTTGATTACTTTCTCATAAGAGGAATATATTACTGAACATGCTGAGATTACTCATGCATAAGAATTTTGAAGTGACACCCCAGCAACCTGCCCTCAGGAGGGAAGGAGAATTGTGCTGAGGATGTAGACTCAAAGTTCCTTATATAAATTGTTTTAAGCCAGCTATTCAATTATGGTAGATTGCATGTGATGTGTACTTGAATAATTTTCAGCCATCTTTCAGGTTGAAAACATTTACATCACAAAGTCTTCCCTCTAGGAAGCACCATGGTCACTGACATCAACTATACTTCCTGTTAGAAAGAACTCTGATACTGGTCAAGGTTACAAAATTAGGCCAATATAGTTGATGGAATTCTTGCTGGGACAAGTTAAGAAATAGAACATTTTTTTCTTTGTGATTCATTTTCTCCTAGAAGACCCACTTTGATTTGTCTTGACTCTACTTGCTCTATGTCATAGATGGCTTAAGACAAATTGGAAACTTACTCTCATTTAAAAGAGTCTCTTCTACCCTTGGGAGACCATATGGGCCAGGATGGGGGTCACGAGACAGATCTTAAGAAAAAAAAAATTGAAAGAGTTTAACGTTTGCACACTGTCTAATGAACTCAACAGGAATATAGTGATAAAGAGTGTGCATTTACCCACATGTAGACAGTTTTATCATTGGCAACTGACAGCAGCCAACTGAAACTCAGACTCTGGGAAAAGAGGTTGACCATATAAAAGAAGTACAAAGAAGTTAGGTTGGCATTTCACACCTTACACCTAAATGAAGTCTAGCTCTAATTTTTCCAAACTGGGGTATACAGAAAGTCTCAGGGACATGCAGTGATGTAGAGGGAAGTGAGAAATCAAAGGACAAACAGAAAATACCTTCTTAGATTGTCCATTTTACACTAAGATTTGGTATCCTTGCAGTCTTAAAATATTTAGGTCAATCTCTTATTTATTTATTTATTTTTTTGCGGTACGCCGGCCTCTCACTGCTGTGGCCTCTCCTGTTGCGGAGCACAGGCTCTGGACGTGCAGGCTCAGTGGCCATGGCTCACGGCCCCAGCTGTTCCACGACATGTAGGGTCTTCCTGAACCGGGGCACGAACCCCTGTCCCCTGCATTGGCAGACGGACTCTCAACCACTGCGCCACCAGGGAAGCCCCAATCTCTTATTTTTATTCAAGTTCAGAGAACATGTTTTTATGTTCAGGAAGTGATTTAAAATATTTTACTTTTGTGTTTTATGTCCTTCAGTGCCTCCCCTTCACCAGAATATCAGTAAAATTGGTGCTATGTGAGTACAATTTCCTCTGCTGACAGAGTAGATTATACTAACAACACTAACCCTGCTCTTGGTGGTAGTCTGCAAGAGATATTTAGTCCTTGGTGTTCACCTGTTGTCACCAAGTTCTGGAAGCTACACAGAAGAGAGAGTATTAGGAAGCCTATATTCATTGGCTGGCATGAGTCTGGATGCTCCAATAGTTGTAGACCATACCGTTCACTGTCTATGATCAGATCTTGTCAGCTGCTCCCAACAAGTGTGAACTTGTCCTTAGCACTCCTAATTTCTGGTCAAGGTTTTGTTAACAAGTGAATGAACACCCCAAACCACAAAACTTCCTGACTGAACAGGTTCACTGACTATAGATTACTGATCCAATTTGAACCTCAAGTTTGAATCTGTTTTGAATGTAGACACCAGCTAGAAATAAACCCAAGTCTTCATTTGGTTCTAGAATATGGATGTTTGACTAATAGATTGTCCCCAGTTCTAGCACCATATCCTCACAAATAATCATGACATACTCTGATCTTACTTAGGAACAAGTGTCCAATGCAACCAGGAATTCCACAACTTTGATATTTGTGAGATCTACAGAACACATCTTCCTAAACAGAGGGAAGACAGCCTCTTTTCATATCATGTGCCATATGATATTTTTTTTAAAAGAAAACAATTATAACATGGATGTTTAATTTTTTAATGATAAAATTTGAGAAGAGATTCACTGTAGTTTAGAATGTTGGTCTGTCTCCTTGTAATTCATTATAAATGAGTCTGGACAGTGCTTCATGAAAACAAACAAACAAACAAACAAACAAAAACCAACCAATAACCCCAACCATTTAATAGGCACAGCTGGTTGTTTATAGCAATAAGATATCTAATGTTATAGGACAGAAAACAAATGTCATGCAATGTACTATTTTTTTCTTTGCCTGAGCTTTAGTCTTCAGCAAGATCTGACAAATATTGGCATTCTATGTCACTAAGAAGTAAAAGATCATTCTCTGACCTTCAAGAATCCCCACAATATGTACATTATGTTGATGTGCCCTTTGTTTTGTCTATCTTGGTTTGCTTTGGAGGCCTCTGCAATTTCAGAATGAGTGAGGTTGTTTTACCAAGTTTCCAATGGCATCATTTTAGCCAAGGAACTAACTAAAGGTGAAGACTACTTCCTCCACTATTTATTTATTTCACTCTGACACAGCTGGAAGACAAGGCATGAGGTATAAACCACAAATGTGGAAACTTTAAAAAAAAAACACATTTTTTTTTATTGGAGTATAATTGCTTTACAATGTTGTATTACCTTATGCTGTACAAAGAAATGAATCAGCTATATGTATATATATATATATATATCCCCTCCCTCTTGGACCTCCCTCCCATCCCCCCATCCCACTGATCTAGGTCATCACAGAGCACTGAGCTGAGCTCCCTGTGTTGTACAGCATGTTCCCACTCGCTATCTATTTTACACATGGTTGTATATATATGTCAATCCTAATCTCCCAATTCATCCCACCCTCCCCTTCCCTCTCTGTGTCCACCTGTCTGTTCTCTACTTTGGCATCTTTATTCCTGCCATGCAAATAGGTTCATCTGTATCATTTTTCTATATTCCACATATATGTGTAAATATATATATATTTTTTTCTCTTTCTGACCTACTTCATTCTGTATGACAGTCTCTAGGTCCATCCACATCTCTACAAATGACCCAATTCCATTCCCTTTTATAGCTGAGTAATATTCCATTTTATATATGTACCACATCCTTATCCATTCCTCTGTCAATGGACACTTAGGTTGCTTCTGTGTCCTGGCTATTGTAAATAGAGCTGCAATGAACATTGTGGTACATGGCTCTTTTTGAACCATGGTTTTCTCAAGGTATATGCCCAGTAGTGGGATTGCTGGGTCATATGGTAGTTCTATTTTTAGTTTTTTAAGGAACCTCCATACTGTTCTCCATAGTGGCTGTATCAGTTTACATTCCCTCTGCACAAAAGTGCAGAGGGTTCCCTTTAGGCTTTTAAGAAAGGATTCATCAGAGAAGGTAAAAATTCTTCTTTCTTCCTTTTGCAATGGGTCTCCACCCACGTGTCAAAAATGTGTACCATCTCTAAGGTTCCAGTCACATTCCTCCTAATCCAGAGACATGCCCCCCCATTGATTTACTCATTCACCTTTTCATTCTTCAAAATCCTAAAGTTCTTTTAATCTGCATTGTACAATTCATTATTTAATTGTTTTTTTCTTGATTTTTCCTCAGTGGTTTTGTCTCCTGAGCTAGAGGTCAAGCAGATTAAGATGATAATCATATCTCTTCCTTCATAAAACATGGCATGGGCTTCCCTGGTGGTGCAGTGGTTGAGGGTCCGCCTGCCGATGCGGGAGACACGGGTTCATGCCCCGGTCTGGGAGGATCCCACGTGCAGCGGAGCAGCTGGGCCTGTGAGCCATGGCCACTGAGCCTGCATGTCCGGAGCCTGTGCTCCACAACAGGAGAGGCCACAGCAGTGAGAGGCCTGCGTATCGCAAACAAACAAACAAACAAACAAAACAAAACAAAACAAAAATGGCATGACACATTGGCATATTCTTAATAAAACAATTTTATTGGGTTATTACTTCACTACAGGTAGGTTTTAAAAGCAGAGAGATAAAAATAAAATATAAATATTATTAGGTCCCTGCTTTCTCTCAAGAAGTCAGAGAAATTTCCCTCTAATATTGTTTACTTTTTCTTTACTTTTTTACATTTTTACGTTTCAAAGTAATTTTATATCTGAGATCTGATTATGATCCTCAGAATCACCCTCATATGTAAACAGAACTTGTATATGGGTATAAGTGAGCATGTTTTCATACATGTGAGTGGCAGAGTCTAGAACTCAAGACTCATAATTCCTAGCTGATATGCTCAACTCTAAATCACACTGACATACTTTGCTGTTCATTAGGTTCTGCCAGCTAATGACATCATTAAGGTAGTTTTATTGAAATTCAATGGAGAAGAAGAGGTTCCAATGAGTTTGGTAGAATGAAGAAATTACTCCCCTCACATTCATAAAGTAACTAAATAATGTATTACACAAGGGTTAAAGTAGATTACTGAAAAAAGAAAAGACTCAGTTATTGGTAGTAAGATAATTAGTCTCAGTTTTGCATATTTTTGCTCATGAAAATGAAAGAGTTGATTTTTAGAATACCCCTTCCAGCCTAATACTTATGATTGACCCCTCTCTAGCAATGATAATTAGGAGTAATTTCTTTATTGTTCAGCTCTATTATCTGTATGTACCTTATTATTTGAGCCTTGGCATAATGTTATTGTTTGGGTAGATATTTGAATTGAGACAGTATTTATGATCAGTTCTGGTTATAGTTAATCTGGTTTGTAGTTTGTTTGCCTCATCTATTTATACATATTTAAAAGAGTTAGCTGGTGATAATATCATTTGTTAAGAAATCTAAACATGTTTCCTGGAGACATGTTGCAAGTTTAATCTAGTTCTACTGGGAAAAAAAAAAAAAATCTTCATTCCTCTTTAAAGTTTGAGTGTTTCAATCAGTTGATATTTATTAAGCACATATTTAGTGCTCTAGAACATTATATAAAGTGTGCTGAGAAATATAAAAAGTGTAAGGAAAGGATCCTACCTGTAAATGCTTAACAATCTTGCTGGGGAGTGAAGCATGTAGAGATGAACAACTCAAGGTAGTGCATAATAAACACCAAATACTTGGTATATTTACAGTCTTAAGGTGTGCTGGCATATGTTTAACAACTGACTCTCCAGGGGAAAATAACCAGGTTTGTAACATTTGCCAATTTCCATGGTGTAAATATTCCCACACTGACCAATTTCAAGCTACCAACATGAGGTCATTGAACACTGAGCTGGAGAGAGATGCACAGAATATGTTCTGTCCAGAAGCAAGTTGAATTGACTCCAGCACACCAGCTGTCATGTAGGAGTTTAGATGAAGCAAAGATCTCCTGAGCCAAAGTGGTCAAGTATATTTATTCTGTGGAGAAATATCTTCCATATCTCTGAAGAATAGTAATATATGAGTGGTATATAATTGATGTGAAATAAGAGAAGATATAACCAACAGTCCAAGGTCCTAGTGACCAAGATAGACTTGGGGAACAGAAATACATCTAGCTGGCATAGAATATTTATTTAGAAGGATCTTAGAAAGTGAGGAAGGAAGTGAGAAAAAGCTAACAAGTGGCTTAGATTGTATCTTGTAAGTTTGCCTTTTCAAATATGTGAAGAATATCTGTATTTACAAAGAAAAATGAAAAAAATAGCAAATACCAAATTCTTTTTTTTTTTTAATAAATCAATTTGATGATCATTACAATGTTATTAAGAGTCTTTTGGAGGTGGGAATTACCAAGAATATTCTTATAAATCTTTCCAAATTACTGGAAATCCCAGAAATACAAAATTATTATAAGAAAAGAAAACTTAAATATCTCTTCAGCCAAATAAGATTAAATTCTTACATAGTTATATTTAGTATCACACTGGAGTCTGGAAGATTTTATTTTTTTCATTTTCCTCCAAATAAATCCATGTTCTGTCCTAAGAAACTTTAACTTCCACCTTCTTCACAGCAGAATCCACTCTTATAGCACTATTCCAAAATATTTCCATTCTCATCAGAATCCCTGAAGACAGGCTTTAATTTGATAATTCATGTGGCTGGATATCAAACAGCTGCCAGGATATCTACCAACATCTGCTGTTTAGTTTTTATCAGTTTGTCCCATCTGGCATGCATTCAACAGGACCCAAATCAAGACTGAACAAAATCACAGGATCTTCAAAAGCAATTTCACATTGTTTTTTGAAGCATCAAGGCTTCTTTCTCAGTCTTTAGAATCAGGAGCTATGCTGTCCATCATCCTGCAGACAACTCTGAAACTTTTTAGATTAAACTTTTCAGCACTTTCCCCTCCACCTAATGTTAACATTTCTAAAAACATGTTTAATGTTCTTCTGTACTGGCTTAAGTTTGACTCAGAAACATTAAATATGATAAGAAATAGGAAATTATTAGTACTCATGATCACTAAAGTGAATATTAATTCTTAATTTAATCCATATACATAAATCCAAGAAAATTTCTCATCTTGGGCATTTCAGTTTCTTCCCAGGATTCCCTACATTTGTCTGTTTCCCTCAGTTTCATGTAGAGTATTTCTCCTAATATCCTTCCCTTATGCCTCACAGTATAACTTGTTATTAAAGATCTTCTGCCTTTGCACACACCTATCAAGAAAAGAAAAGATACCAATAAAGTAAATATGGCACATACCCAGTAACATAAAAATTCACTGTGTCTATGATCTCATCATCTTTCAAATTCTCCCAGGTTATGTCCTCTCCTATGAGCCCTTGTAGCACTTATTCAGTCCCAGTGTCTCTCCCATTTTTAATACCTGCTTAACATTCTACCCACTTACATGAAATTAAGACGTACAGTCTCATTTTAAAATAAAAAGACAGATGTAAGGAAGCAAGTGATCTTCCAAAAGCCATGTAGTAAATCAATGGCAGAATGAAGATGAAATCAGGAAGTTTTGACTAAACAAACCTTGATCTTCCAAGAACATCCTTAGATACCATCAGCAGCACGGTATGTGTTTCCACTCTGGAGCAGAGTGGAAATGTGTCTTTCACTTCAGAGAAAAGTGTGGCTGGAAAAATCAGTAGATCTGGGCATAGATGAATTATTTTATCCATGTTCTTTTTACAACATCACACTGAAAATAAATAAATATATAGTTTGAATAGAATACCATTGCAGTTTTATTGTCTCTTTCCTTGTAAAAGTTCTAACCAGAGAAAAGTCATTTCCACTGTGTCCTTACACCCAAAGTTGAGGATTGAGATGATTTTCTATCATAAAAGCCCTAAGACAAATCCTCCTTTCCCGTAAGTATTTGCAAAGTACTATTTTCTATGAGTATTCAAGTGAATTTCTATAATTTTTTATACCACTTTGTTTGTACAAATGGTTTGGTGGAACCAACAATTCTGCTTGAGTTCTCCTCTTTAAGTGATTCCAGGTGACAAGCCAGGGACCCTCAGAGTCAGGCAATCTGTGTATCTTGTTTCTAATTTTTTTTCCCTAGTACATTCCCTTCTAATATCACTGGCAATGAGCAGGACCAGGAATTTTTTTGCCCAATTTTCCCCGAACCCAGTTCCAAGGTCTGAAAATGCCTCTTCCCCAGCTACCTTCTCCCAGGACCACCCACAGTCTTAGTGTGCACCCCTCCTGGCCCTGGACGGCCCATGCTGAGGATGCAGTTTGAATATGGGGGATGAGGTGTTCACATGTATCAGCACCAGCAGTGTGGAGTAGAGCAGAGGATGGAAAGAACAGGGCCTAGGTGTAGGGTCAGTATCCAGGTTCCAGAGCTGGGTGTCCTCATGCCATCACATCTGTGTGGATCCAAGAAGTCTGAGAATGCTACATTCAAACCTGATGCTCCCAGTCTTTAACGTATTTACCACTTTGTTTCCCTGATTTATAATTTTTAATATCAAGATGTGGTACAAATTATTCTTTCTGTGCTCTTTTGCTAGCCCTCCAAATGTTAGATTCAGGCCTGTGCCCTTCTTTCAAATCACAAAGGAAATGAATATACACCACAAAGAAATGTCAGGTGATTTGATCAATGTCATCAAGAAAGGACGAGAATTCTTTTTCAAAATAATTATTGTTTAATGATTTTTGCCACATATGTAGGTAAAACAAATTTATGATTACAGAGCATTTTAAGCTCCATTTTCTTTTCCAATCTTGCTGTTAGCCCTGATCCATTTGTTGAGATTATGTCAAATTTCTACTTTATTCATTCTATAGAGACTCCAAAACAGAATAATTCTTTAGTTTCTTTCTATTATGTCCATTCCAAAAAAGTAGCAAATTTAGTCTAGCTCTCCATTTCTCTCTATAGAGCAATGGTATTTTTGTTGAAATGAGAAATTTACATGCCCATTTGAAAATGTTAATTCTTGCTCAAAATAGCTTTGGCATAGTGTTACACAGGATTTCATCCTAAAAGGAAAAGCTGAATCTACAGATCCAGTATAGGGAATTTAGAGGTTTTGCCCAGTAACTTTACTATGTCTGCCAGGGAAGTCCCTCTCACCATTCAAGAGCAATTTTATCTTTGGTTTGAGCAGAACTTTTGTAGCTTAATTGGTGACAATTTCTTCTTGTCAGACATCTCATATTCAGCATGCTCCTCATCTGGCCTGTGTAACATAAAGAGGAGGGAATGTAATTTCCACCCACCTGTAGAATACAGCCACGTTTTATTTCCTACGTGATTCCTAATACACTGCCCCATGAAAGGAATTCATTATCCTCAGATGAAGTAATTATCCTCGAGTAGAGTGGAGTTGAAGCACATAAAGGTTTAAGTCTGACAGGGGTGGGTTTGAAGTCTGGCTCCCCCAACTCTTATGTGCTATATGATCCCTGGCAAATTGCTTAGTATCTCAAAGCTTCAGATTTCTCATCTGTAAAGCAAAAATAATACACCTATCTTATAGAGTAATTGCAAGGATTAGATGAGACAATACATATAAAATTTCTGGCAACTGGTGGGCATTCATTCAATAATAGCTATTATTATTCAAGCTTCTAAATAATTACCATCACCCTGCTGTTAATTTTTTACTATATCACTTCTTTGTGAATAATTTCTATGTGACCTCAAGTCTTTTCTCTCCAATCAGGCACCTCTACTCAGATGTCTCAGAATTACCTCAATTCAATTTGTGCAATACAAAATATCATCAGTTAAAAAAAATAATAATCCTTAAATTTCCTGAAAGTAAAAAACAATATTTTGATACTCATTGTTTATTTTTTTAAGCAATAATAAAGACGATGTGAAATTTAAAGTGAAAGTGTCTCCCCTCCCAGTTCTTTCTCAAATTCTCATGGCTAAGCCCCTTACAACCTTGTACATTTCCTCAGTGTCATTTCTGACTCTTCTTTTCCACTTTTCCAGCATATACTATCACTAAATCCTAGCTTTTGCACTGTGAAAAGGCCTCTCATGTCTGTTGCTTATGTCATGTTAATAGAAAGGAAATGTTCCCTTCATGTTAATAGAAAGGAAATCTTTAATTTCCCTTCTATTAATAACGTTCTAGGTCCTCATCATAGCACATCCACAGAAACATCTCCCTGACACTTGATCCCTCTCATTTTCCTCCTTTCTTCCCCAGGTTATTCCCTTATACAGTTTTTCATTACCTACTGCACCCAGTAGATAGATCAATCAACTTGTTTTTCAAGACCCTTTAGTATCTATCCCTGTCTTTCTTATTCACTGTGTATATTTTAGCATCACTTAGGCAGTAACTTTATATAAAATAGGCACTCTTTTTTCTGTTGTTTTTGCTTGTTTGTATGTTTTTGCCTCAGAACATTTATTTATGATATTCTCTCTTGTTATGGGTTGAAATGTGCTCCTCCAAAATCCAAATGTTGAAATTCTAACCCTTAGTACCTCAGAATGTAACTGTATTTGGAGATAGGTCTTTATAGAAGTAACCAAATTAAAATGAGGTAATTAGGGCAGGTCATAATTCAATATAAAGTGTCCTTATAAAAGGGGGAAATTTGGAGAGAGACATGCAGGGAGACAGGGAGAATGCCATATGAACATGAAGACAGAGATGGGATGATGCTTCTATGAGCCAAGAGACTCTAAAGATTGCTGGGAAACCACTAGAAGCTGGGGGAGATGCATAAAACCTTTATTCCTCATAGCCCTCAGAGGGAACCCAACCTGCTAACACTTTGCTCTTGGACTTCTAGCCTCCAGAACTGTGGGAGAATACATTTCTGTTCTTTAAGACACTCAGTCTGTGGTACCTTGCTATGGCAGGGCCAGCAGACTCCACACCGTCACCTGAACATTCGCTCCTCTACAAATGCTGCCCCTGTTAACCTGAGTGGTCTACCCAAAGTGAGATATCATCAAGAAATCATTCCAGATGACATGGGCTGACACTGACTTCTCATCTCTGACTTCTCTCAGTGTCTAACACCTGAACCACAATTGTGACATTTAATCATATTCACTCCATGTAAAATCGCTAACTCCTTCCTCTCTGCTTACAAAATTCTAAAATGTATTTTGAACCCAAAGAAGTTTCTCTGCTTCTAGGGAATTAATTATGAATGTTCAACCCATTTTTGATCACTTCTTTCCCATTTGCCTGCAACTCCACTAAGAATAGAATGTGAGCTATGCATGGCCTGTAAGATGTAAGGATATGAAAAATGGAAGCCTTCTAAGGAAGCTTTCTGACATAGCGGATACATTCAGCTGATGCTAGCACCTTCTCTTTTTCTCCAGCTTTTAGTAGAAAAAGGATTCCTTGACCTGAAATGGCTATCTTGTGACCCAGAAACATCAAGTGTGAGAACAAATGGCTAACATTCTAAGAGTGACAGAGCAAAAACACTGTAAGTGCATGAGTCCTTGATGGCATGACTGACAGCCAAACTAATGCCAGCAAATGCTGATCTTCAGACTTCTTATGAAATGAAGAATTTTCAGCTTTACTGGTTTTAGCCACTTTAGTGAGAGCATATTCAATGGTCAATTATGGTAGGAGTATTTATTATATGAAGTATTTTATGTGCCTTGTTTCCCAATGGTAGCTGGGATTTTTTTCTCCTGGCATCTGGTAGGTACTCAGTAGATAAATGCTAATGTTCTTTATGTTATGGTATGTTCTTTACAAAGTCGTTAACACCTGACTTACGTAGCTTTACTTAACTCGAGTAAACATGGATAATCTGGCAATGAAATGTTTACAGTCTCAGTTGTAATAGCCACTAGTGATATTCCCCAAATATTTCCAAGGTCTACCATTTAGGCACAATGACAGAATTGTACTTTTCTGTCTTATTTGAAGTTAAGCATGATTGTAGGATGTGTTTCCGGAAACTTGAGCAAAAATGATGTGTATCACTTCCAGGTGGAAGCTTTAAGAGCCATTGTGGGATTCATGACAATTTATTTTTCTCTGTTTTGGCAACTGGTGATGATGATCCAGAGGGGGCTGCCCTGTAGCCTGTGTCCCAGAACAAAGACGGTGTGGAACAGTGCTTTCAGCTGGCTCCCAGGGGATGTTTAATATGAGTAAAAAGTTAACCTTTTTTTTAAATAAATTTATTTTTATTTATTTACTTTTGGCTTCATTGTGTCTTCATTGCTGCTCACAGGATTTCTCTAGTTGCAGCGAGCAGGGGCAGCTCTTCATTGTGGTGCACGGACTTCTCATTGCGGTGGCTTGTCTTGTTGTGGAGCATAGGCCCTAACTGCACAAGCTTCAGTAGTTGTGGCATGCAAGCTCAGTAGTTGTGGCTCATGGTCTGTAGAGTGCAGTTTCAGTAGTTGTGGCACATGGGCTTAGTTGCTCTGCAGCATGTGGTATCTTCCCGGACCAGGGATTGAACCAGTGTACCCTGCATGGGCAGGTGGATTCTTAACCATTGTGCCACCAGGGAAGTCCAACCTTGTTGTTTTAAGTCACTGGGATTTTTGCAACCCATGGAATAACCTAGCCTGTGTAGTTCATAAAACTATCTTATCTTCTGAAGCAAGATTTCAGGTTGGTTTGAACACTAAAACTTCCTATGGTTACCATTTTGGCTTCAGTGATCTGTGATTTAGGTCTTTCTCCATGTATTTTATTAACATTCATATACTTTTGTAATACTATATGGCTCTCACCCAGAATGGTTATGAATAATTTTATGAATTTATTAACCCAGGTCCTGCCTTTGAGGCACTTAAAAGATATATAGTGTATTGAGCTTCTCTGTAAATATTCAGCACATACACAAGCCATTGGCAAAATGTAAAGCAACAATGGCATAAAAAGAAAAATTACCAAACACATTTAGAAACTGAAGACGTAAGAAAGGAATAAAAGGGGGGAAATTATTTTTCATCTCTTTCAGACTTCAACTCTATAAAGTCTTTTCTTTTTATGTGTTACTATAAATGTTATGAATAGTAATATCTGGGTTCAGAGCATCCCATGACAAAATCACAGGTCAGCAAGGTTTGTGTCACTGCCTCAGGCCTTGGCAGTGGTAACTTCTTCTCCATTTCCATGGAACTGCTTTATCCAATGTGTAGACCTATTCCTAACCCCCTTTCTTCTAGTATCTTCTGCTTTTCCATTATTAAAATCCGACATGGAGACAAAGATATCCATGGCTTAAGGTACATTATAATGACAGACAATTTGCATTTTGAATCTTTCCTTCAATCATAACTTGATGGGTCCTTTCCCCATTCTAATGATCTAAAGTATTGATGATCTGGTAGAAGTGAAACTTTGTTGTTAAGAAATGTTCTTCTTATCTCTGACATTATTCACTGGATGTCATACTACACGAACCTGTGGAATAATAATAATTCCTAAGACAGCCCAGTCTCTGAGCCACCACCGAGCAAAGGACTCAGCATCCTCCCCCTTGAGCCACCCCCCATAAAAAATAATAATTCCTAACACAGTATTATTGAGTTCTTACTATGTGATAGACACTCTTCAAGGCACTTCCCATGAATTCACGCATTCAAGCCTACCAACTATCCTGTGAGGCAAATCACATTATTCTCTCCTTTTTAGAGGTACAGTTAAGTAAATAGTCTAAGATCATGCATTCAGTATGTTGTAAATCTTGGATCCAAATCTAGGCAATCTGGATCCAGAGCCCACCCACTTAACTTCTGCTTTATTTTGCCTCTTTGTTATTTTAAGGGTAGCTCAGTGGAAGAGCTGGATGGAAGTCTTGAATTGTCCCTGAGCCTTAGCCAAGGTTCATCTGAAGGGTGAAGGGGGAGAGAAAGATGATCCTTAATGGATTCTCTGTTTCCCTTCTTTTTTCCTTTCCCTTCTGCTGTAGACTGAATGTATTCCCCCCAAATTTGTATGTTGAAATCTAATCCCCAATGTGATAGTAATTGGAAGTGGGGCTTTTGTGAGGTGATTAAGTCATTAGAGTGGAAGCCTCATGAATGGAAGAATCTGCGGACATTCTGACCTTGAACTTCTTAACCTCCAAACTGTGAGAAATGAATTTCTGCTTTTATAAGACATTCATTTATGGTATTTTGTTATAGAAGCCAAAATGGACTAAGGCATCTTCCATAGACATAAACTTTCAAACTAGAATGTATAGACCAGATTATGCTCTGCTATCACTTAGGTTATTTTGACATTTTGTTTTATATCCAGTACATTGTACCCCATTGGACACATAATAAATTCAGTCTCCACTTTTACATTCACTGGTTAGTTTCCTCACTGATCTTCAGCTACCTGTCACTCTTCTTCTTGGAAGCCAGCTTTTCTGTTTCCTCATCCTACCAATGATTATTCCAGAGATGAATCAGAATATTCCAATTCAAGAATATGCTTTATATGTGGTGTTGGGTTACCCACGTCAGAATTTTCTTTGTTCTGTTCACAGATATGTTCACAGAATCCTCAAGAGACAGAGTGTTGGGGTGAGTGGAGTGACATCCTGAAGTTTTTTCTTTTTTTTCTGTCTAACCATGAAGGTCATTAGATGGTCAGGGACATACTGGAGTCTTCCATTCCTCCTGCCTTCCTCAGTGATGCAACAGCAGGCCACAGCATACAGTAAGAAGTCAATAAGTGCTATCGACTGACTTCTTAAGTTCTTTGTATAATTTGTTGAGGGTTTCTTCCTCTTTAACTGTGGAGCTCACATATATTTCAGGGACTTAATTCTGCAGTGATCTGACTCATTTGCAGTTTATTTTTAAAAGAAATTAGTTGATGTCTAAGGGCCTTTAAAAAAAGAAGCCATTTCCTTTTGAACAATGAAATCACGTTTCACTAGCATAATTGGACTGGAAAACATACAGGCTCGAGTTTAGCTCTAAACTCGGAACCCATGAAGGTCGATTGGAAAAACGCAGTCGCCCATCCCAGTCTTAAGTGGCACTTTTTTTCAATTTGTTTCACAAACATGCATACAAAACAAGGGCTAAATGTTACAGATTAAAACCTAAAGCTTTCCAGCCATGTCAGTTAGGAAAGAAAAATAAAAGGAAACTCTCAATACTTCAGTTGAAGTTTCTTCCCCAACCTATAGGAGGGTGAGGGGAAATCAGTTAGGTTAAAGACATAACCTACAGTGGGACCAAATTTTTTTTGTAATTACTTTACCAAGGTTGCTTTTATATCAGGGTAATATCAGTTTGGTTACAGCCTGAACAAATAAACTCTGTCTTTTTTTTTTTTTTTCCAAAATGTGTCTTTCTAAGAAATGTCAATGCTCATAACTTCTCAATAAATCAGCAACAATATTTTTGGCCTACAAAATCTGTGGAAATTTTGTTCACCTTTTGAATCCTCCTACTTCTAGATCTGAGTAACTGCCTTCTACATTCACACTTACCTGTCGTTGGCTTGTCTATTACTACCCCAAAAGTATTTTTCTGTCACCCAGCAAGAGATTTGCCAGACCAATAGAGAAACAATCTATGAAATGGTATAAAAGAGAGAAAAGAGATTAAATCAGTGTAGATAAAAGAGACTTCTCAAGGGAGTGAGTGTTGCCGCTAGCAATAAATTATTTTTAGGGTGGACAAGTGTAAAGGCTACACTTAAAAAAATATATATTCACAAAGATTGTTACCATTAGAAAAACCCTAAATTCATCTGGCTTAAATACTTTATTTTATAAGTATGGAAATTTATCCCAGAAAAGTCAAGAAAATTAGTATTAGCCAAGTTTATATGGTGAATTAGTGACAGAACTAAAACTAGAACTAAAGTATCCTGAATCCAGTCTTTTCTTCCACAGTTCTCTAGGTGTCTTTGTAGTGTTTACAAATTGATGGGATTCAATAAATATTGAAGGGAGCAAAGAAAGGAAGTAGGGATTGAGGTAAGAAGGGAAGAAAGAAGATGATGTATTCCGCACTCTTTGGACAAAGAAAAAAATCTTTAGGAAATATCTTTCCTGGTGTGACATAGAGTGGAACAGAGTCAAACAGTGACAAGAAAAATAAGTACCAAGGCTCAGTCTGGGATACAAAGACCCAAAGGAACACACCTAGCCCAGAAACACAAGTCCTCTTATCTTAGATGTTAGGCAGAAGAAATACTGAAGCTGAATCCAGCCTCTGGACCCTGACACTGAATTAAATTTCAGAGCCAGAGTTTTGGGTGAAGTAGAAAAGAATAGCTTTATTGCTTTGTCAGGGAAAGGGAGCCACAGCAAACTAATGCCCTCAAAACTGTGTGTCCCAATCTGGAGGGGGTAGTGAGAAGTTTTATAGTAATGGTTCAAAGAGGGCATGCTCACCTCGTGGACAATCTTCTGATTGGTTGGTGGTGAGATAAGTGGGAGTCAGCATTATTAACCTTCTTGTTCCAAGCGTTCTGGGGTCTATGCACTTGTGGGCAGCATATAAGTTAACTTCACCCACCTGGTGGGGGTTTCAGTATCTGCAAAACAGCTTAAATATATTGTTATGTATATCCCTTGGTGGGCAGGACCCTGCCCCAGGGCTGCACTATTGTTTCTTCTGACTGTTCCTCCCTTGTCTCTGCATCCCCTCCCTTCTGTAACTAGAAACTCTTTGAACCTGCCCTTTGGAACTCAGGGAAGTTCACAGAAGCTGAATGAAACCTATTTCTTGCAATCAAGAAATGGGGGACACAGAAAGGCCTAGGAGCCCATAGAGTCCTGCTCGGTATCAGTATAGGCACAGGAAACATTAAGGGAAGGAAATCACCAAGTGTCCCTCTGAGAGCATCTGAGTTTGTCTAACCTCAAAGCCATTGTTCCATGACTCTAAGTCACTGGCTCAGCTCCTCCTCCTTCAGTGCTTCCCCTCACTCTGCAATTTAAAGTCTATGATCAATATCCTTTCATCCAAGAACTTCCAACTCTCCACCCTCTCAACCTGACTACCTAGTACAAGCCTGGCCTTTGTAGTTCACTGAGCTTCTGGCTGTTTTCAGACCTTAACCTGCCCACTGCCACATCATTGTTCTAGACACTGCCACTTGGAATGCCCTTTTGCCACATTTCCACCTACTTAAACTATGTCTTAAAGAAGATCTGTTTTTTGAATCTTCACTCAGTGCCCAATCATATCAAATTCTCCTCTTTGTGGGGCCCATGACATTGTGCCCTGGTGACAAATTTGTAGTATATGATTATTCATCTCATTCAAAGGAAATTTGAGAAGATTGTCAATAAATCTATTTGGGGACATGTCTGTCTTTCCCACCAGGTTGTTAATTCCTCAAGGAAAAGATGTGACTTATGTACCTGAAACCTCAACAGGATCTGGTAAGTGCCTTGTAACAAGTAAGAGCCTAAACTAAGTGTGTATTCCCTTGAATGACCTGGCCTTACCTTATCTAACTTATATTCCATAGTCTCTGAAACTGATACAAAAAATTATTCTGCTAAATGAAATGAAAGTCATTAAGGTGGAATAAATTAACACATAGGAGAACTGTAATCTCGATGTTGTCTCCAAGCCAGTTTCTCCTACATTGGAGAAACACTATTTAACAATTATCAGATTCCTGGAAGTTACTGCCTGATACATTAGCATGGTCAAACCAGCATTTATTATGGATTTGGAGGCATATAATGATGTTTTTCAGGTTAAATAAAGGAAGAAAATAAAACAGAGTGGAGAGAAATAATCACAGTCAACAAATGATGTCTCCAAAGGAACATCAATATAATTGAATTAAAAGTCAAGAAAAAAATCTTTTCATTCTGAATATACTTAAATTATCGCTTTACTGTTTGAAATATTTCATCAAAATTATTCAACAAGTATTCCCTGTGGGCCTTTACAGGCACATGATAAATGTGAGGTTTGAAAGTTCTTCTCTTTTGAGATATTTTACTTTGAGTTATTTTGTGTGTCTGTGTGTAAGCATGCATGCTCGCACACACACACACACTCTGGAAAGAGCACTGAATGGTAAGTCAAAATGCCAACATCTGGCTCTACATCCTAACCTGTGACACTGGGGAAGTGTGTATTACCTTCATGGGTGGGGGCTTCCTTATCTTTACAACTGTGGTACTGAAATGGACAATGTCTGAATTCCTTCCTGGTTCTTATGCCCTTGGATTCTATGTAAATAAATACCATTTAAACAATCGCCCAACACTAGATCTTTTCAATGATTTTTTTTTTTTAAGTGATACCTAGTAATCTCTCTGGTAGGACTTTTAGGTTCCCTGGATCATCCTCACCCATGAAACCTCAAAAGGGAGAATGTTTTAGCTGAATCAATGTTCTGATTTAATCTTATATTATGCATTGTCATACAATCTTATTTTGTCTTCTCTCAGTTTAGTTTCACAGATGAAACAAACAAACAAACAAATGCCCTTGCAATATGTGTACAAATTGTTAAATGTCAGCTGAATATCATTTTCCAAGTTTGGCACTCAAATAGGGCTCTCTGAAAATTGGTTATCATCTGCTGGGAGTTAAAGGAAAGATCTTTGAAAAGATCCTTAGAGGTTTCATTTCTGGAGGTTTTTAAGGTCTCACTAACCCCACACCATGTCACCTGGTGTCCTGCAATGCCACGGTCCTCCCAGCTTCCATGCCTTTGATTGTGCCATTCACTGGCCAAAAATGCCCTCTCCTTGCCCCCTGTCTATCCAAAGATGACTGTTCTTCACAGACAACATTGAGGTACTTCTTCTATGAAGCTGTCTCGTCCTCTCAACCACACAATCTTCCCCTCTCTGCAACCCAACTGTGCTTGGACCCTGCACCAACTAGTCCTGGTTTCGACTAGTCCTGGTTTAGACAATGTTTGTCATGCTGCTCATTTCTTGTCTTAAAACTCGCTTGTAAACTCAAGGTAGAAACTCAATTTTACTTTAGCATTCACATTGCTTAGCACAAAGTTGATCATACAAGAGGTGTTCCAACACACAACACTTGTCACACCTTCATCCCCTGTCATCCTCAATAAGCATAGGAATTAGAATGCCCTTAATCCTATAAGGAGGACCACACACTGTTACTTTTTCGAAATGATAAGAAATTAAGGCAAGGAACCAAAGAATTAAGACCAGTGCTTCCTGTCTTGATTATACGAAATTTTATATCAAAGTAACATTTGGGCCTGAATTACCTGGACCATTGTCTCCATCACCCAATTAACCTTGCATCCTCTAAAGATACTTTCCCAACCCCTAGGGTGCTCTTCATAACCTAGATACAACTGCCACAGCTCACTAGAGAGCTTAAATATCTCAAATACCCAAACTGAGTACCATTAAGGAGAGAGGTGTAAACTGCTCAAGGATAAATGTGAGTACCTGATGGAACTATATCCTCTTGAAATGCTGTTCATTTGTCTTAACTGTCTGATTGACCTTCTCTTGAGAAATACGGTTATTTTTCTCTCATTGAGGTCTCATAATTGGTGTGTTGACTCTTGTTTTCCTTCCAGGTAAATGAGACAGAGATAGATGAAGAAAAATACAGAGGAAGTTTTGATGAATCTATGCAGTGTTTTATTGCTGATGCAAACTGGTTCCATAAATCTCTAGAAATGTAACATTTTAAAAGGAAAGAGGATGGGAGTCAAAATTGAGGGAGGTGGGTGAGGGTAATGGAAAGGGTAATGGTAAGCTGATGCATCTTATCAGTAGTTGGACAGAAACACTCACTCTGCAGATGGACCTCATCATATAGGAAAAATCAGATTACATCAAATAGAGCTTAATGTTTTCATTAAATGGAGAAGAGACATTTACTTGACTAAGAAAAATGTCTTAACTAAAAAATAGATTTTTCAAGGACCACAGACAACAGCAAGGTAAAAGGTATGTGATTTATGGCAGGTTTAAAAGGTCTTCTTCCCACATGTGAGTCTAGAGCCACAGTTGGTGCCACAGTAGGATGATAAATGAAGAAATAACAGGAAAGCAAAAGGCAGTAGGCTCTGGGGTGGTAACGGCTACACAGTAGGCCTCAGAGTGGAATCTAAATGCTAGGATGAACAACTATGTTACAGGGTTGGAAGAGGCAGATAAAGAAAAGAGGGTGACACTGGGAGTCAGAAATGTTGAATTTTTGTCCCAGATTCACCACTAATCATCTGCATAGCTTTCAGGAAATCATTTCACCTTTCTTTACCTCCACTTTTGCATCTCTGAATGAGAATAACAATAGCCTGTTCTACCCACTCACTGGGATGTTGTATAAAATAAAGCACAGCGTGATAATAGATGAACTAGCGCTTTGAAGAGCTCAAAGCACCCTACAAATGTGAGGTATTAATTATGTTCTAAAGGTATCATTTCAGTGAGAGGGATAAAAAAGAAGGAACATATTATTAAATTACATATTTGTAAAGATAAGAGGCATATTGGGAGGGCTGCTTTCAATAGATATTATAAAAGCTGGCAGCCAATCCTCATGCAAAAACACAGATCCGAGATGAGAGAGAAACAGAGCAGCTGATGGTGTAAAGAGGTTGAACTGTGTACCTAGATAAATTGCAGACATGTATTGACAAAATAAAATTGGTGATTTACATAATGAGAACAACAAATTAGCAAGCATACAAAAGACTTAATATTATAAAGAAGTAAGAGATGGTGGAGGTTCAGGGCAAAGTTAAAGCTGCATAATAAACTTAAAAGGACAATTATGAACAAGCACTCCTTCCTGCCCAAAGACACAGGATGTGCACAACTACAGATAATGAAGAACCAAACCTTTGCTGAGGTCCATCCTACCAGCGGTGTGAACAACACTTTCAGAAAATAGCTAGATTCAGGTCCAAGCAAAAATAATTATTTAATAAATGCTTTATGTGTACCTACTATTTTTTCAGATTTGTGTATTAGTTTGGGGAAAGGGGATCAAGAAAAGGAAAAGCTGGAAAACTCTTCCTTTATAGGCTAGCTAGCAAGAAAGTGTGAAAATGTAGGAAACTGTGCTTAAATGCTAACCACAAGCCACTGGCAATGAATATTACACTTGCTTAGTTGGTTATTATATTTGTTTTATATTGGTTAGTTGGGTGTTATATTACAGTTGCTGTTACACTGGTTAGAAAGATAATGAGAGGGTTTGCTCCACGGTATCTAAAAACATTTCTGGTACTAAAATTCTGAAATTTCTATGAGCATTTTCTTTGCAAGAAATAATATTCAGAGACTTCTCTCCCCCAGCTCCCAGAAGAAAACTAGAAATTATATAGGGACTCGGGAAACTTGTTTACTTATTTTTTTAACATCTTTATTGGAGTATAATTGCTTTACAATGTTGTGCTACTTTCTGCTGTATAACAAAGTGAATCAGCTATATGTATACATATATCCCCATATCTCCTCCCCCTTGTGTCTCCTCAGACACTCCCTATCCCACCCCTCTAGGTGGTCACAAAGCACCGAGCTGATCTTCCTGTGCTATGCGGCAGTTTCCCACTAGCTAGCTATTTAGCATTTGGTAGTTTATATATAACCATACCACTCTTTCTCTTCGTCCCAGTTTCCCCTTCCCCTTCTCTGTGTCCTCAAGTCCATTCTCTACAACTGCATCTTTATTCCTGTCACGTCCCTAGTTTCTTCAGAGCCTTTTTTTTTTTAGATTTCATATATGTGTTAGCATACGGTATTTGTTTTTCTCTTTCTGACTTACTTCACTTTGCATGACAGACTCTAGGTCCATCCACCCCATTAAAAATAATTCAATTTCATTTCTTTTTATGTCTGAGTAATATTCCATTGTATATATGTGCCACAACTTCTTATTTGTTCATCAGTTGATGGACACTTAGGTTGCTTCCATGTACTGACTATTCTAAATATAGCTGCAATGAACATTTTGGTACATGGCTCTTTTTGAATTATGGTTTTCTCAAAGTATGTGCACAGTAGTGAGATTGCTGGGTCATATGGTAGTTCTATTTTTAGTTTTTTAAGGAACCTCCATACTGTTCTCCATAGTGGCTGTATCAATTTACATTCCTACCAACAGTGCAAGAGGGTTCCCTTTTCTCCACACCCTCTCCAGCATTCATTGTTTGAAGATATTTTGATGATGGTCATCCTGACCAGTGTGAGGTGATACCTCATTGTCATTTTGATTTGCATTTCTCTAATGAATAGTGATGTTGAGCATCCGTTCATGTGTTTGTTAGCAATCTGTATATCTTTTTTGGAGAAATGTCGATTTAGGTCTTCTGCCTATTTTTGGATTGGGTTGTTTGATTTTTGATATCGAACTACATGATCTACTTGTAAATTTTGGAGATTAGCACTTTGTCAGTAGCTTCATTGGCAAATTTACTTTTTCCCATTCTGAGGGTTGTCTTTTGGTCTTGTTTATGGTTTCCTTTGTTGTGCAAAAGCTTTGAAGTTTCATTAGGTCTCATTTGTTTATTTTTATTTTTATTTCCATTTCTGTAGCAGGTGGGTCAAAAAGGATCTTGCTGTGATTTATGCCATAAAATGTTCTGCCTATGTTTTCCTCTAAGAGCTTGAAAGTGTCTGGCCTTACATTTAGGTCTTTAATCCATTTTGAGTTTATTTTTGTGTATGGTGTTAAGGAGTGTTCTAATTTCATTCTTCTACATGCAGCTGTCCAGTTTTCTCAGCAGCTATTATTGAAGACACTGTCTTTTCTCCATTGTGTATTCTTGCCTCCTTTATCAAAAATAAGGTGACCATATGTGCGTGGGTTTATCTCTGGGATTTTTATGCTGTTCTATTGATTTATATTTCTGTTTTTGTGCAAGTACCATACTGTCTTGATTACTGTAACTTTGTAGTAAAGTCTGAAGTCAGGGAGCCTTATTCCTCCAGCTCCTTTTTCTTTCTCAAGATTGCTTTGGCTATTCCGGGTCTTTTGTGTTTCCATACAAATTGTGAAATTTTATGTTCTACGTCTGTGAAAAATGCCATTGGTAGTTTGATAGGGATTGCACTGAATCTGCAGATTGCTTTGGGTAGTAGAGTCATTTTCTCAATGTTGATTCTTCCAATCCAAGAACATGGTATATCTCTCCAACTCTTTGTATCATCTTTAATTTCTTTCATCAGTGTCTTATACTTTTCTACATACAGGTCTTTTGACTCCTTAGGTAGGTTTATTCCTAGATATTTTATTCTTTTTGTTGCAATGGTAAATGGGAGTGTTTCCTTAATTTCTCTTTCAGATTTTTCATCAGTAGTATATAGGAAGGCAAGAGATTTCTGTACATTAATTTTGTATCCTGCTACTTTACCAAATTCATTGATTAGCTCTAGTAGTTTTCTGGTAGCATCTTTAGGATTCTCTATGTAGAGTATCATGTCATCTGCAAACAGTGACAGCTTTACTTCTTCTTTTCCAATTTGGATTCCTTTTATTTCCTTTTCTTCTCTGATTGCTGCGGCTAAAACTTCCAAAACTATGTTGAATAAGAGTGGTGAGAGTGGGCAACCTTGTCTTGTTCCTGACCTTAGTGGAAATGCTTTCAGTTTTTCACCATTGAGGATAATGTTGGCTGTGGGCTTGTCATATATGGCCTTTACTATATTGAGGAAAGTAACCTCTATGCCTACTTTCTGCAGGGTTTTTATCATAAATGGGTGTTGAATTTTGTCAAAAGCTTTCTCTGCATCTATTGAGATGATCTTATGGTTTTTCTCCTTCAATTTGTTAATATGGTTTATCACATTGATAGATTTGCGTATATTGAAGAATCCTTGCATTCCTGGAATAAACCTCACTTGGTCATGGTGTATGATCCTTTTAATGTGCTGTTGGATTCTGTTTACTAGTTGAGTATTTTTGCATCTATGTTCATCAGTGATATTGGCCTGTAGTTTTCTTTCTTTGTGACATCCTTGTCTGGTTTTGGTATCAAGGTGATGGTGGCCTCGTAGAAGGAATTTGGGAGTGTTCCTCCCTCTGCTATATTTTGGAAGAGTTTGAGAATTGAGAAGGATAGGTGTTAGCTCTTCTCTAAATGTTTGATAGAATTCGCCTGTGAAGCCATCTGGTCCTGGGCTTTTGTTTGTTGGAAGATTTTTAATCACAGTTTCAATTTCAGTGTTTGTGATTGGTCTGTTCATATTTTCTATTTCTTCCTGATTCAGTCTTGGCAGTTTGTGCATTTCTAAGAATAATTTGTCCATTCCAGATTGTCCATTTTATTGGCATAGAGTTGCTTATAGTAATCTCTCATGGTCTTTTTTTATTTCTGCAGTGTCAGCTGTTTCTTCTCATTTTTCATTTCTGATTCTATTGATTTGAGTCTTCTCCCTTTTTTTCTTGATGAGTCTGGATAATGTTTTATCTATTTTGTTTATCTTCTCAAAGAACCAGCTTTTAGTTTTATTGATCTTTGCTATTGTTTCCTTCATTTCTTTTTCATTTATTTCTGATCTGATTTTTATGATTTCTTTCCTTCTGCTAACTTTGGGGTTTTTTTGTTCTTCTTTCTCTAACTTCTTGAGGTGCAAGGTTAGTTTGTTTATTCGAGACGTTTCCTGCTTCTTAAGGTGAGCTTGTGTTGCTATAAACTTCCCTCTTAGAACTACTTTTGCTGCATCCCATAGGTTTTGGGTCATGGTGTCTCCATTTTCATTTATTTCTAGGTATTTTTTAATTTCCTCTTTGATTTCTTCAGTGATCACTTCGTTATTAAGTAGTGTATTGTTTAGCTTCCATGTGTTTGTATTTTTTACAGATCTTTTCCTGTAACTGATATCTAGTCTCATGGCATTGTGGTCGGAAAAGATACTTGATAAAATTTCAGTTTTGTTAAATTTACCAAGGCTTGCTTTGTGACCCAAGATATGATCTTTGCTGGAGAATATTCCATGAGCACTTGAGAAAAATGTGTATTGTGTTGTTACTGGATGGAGTGTCCTAAAAATATCAATTAAGTCCATCCTGTTTAATGTATCATTTAAAGCTTGTGTTTCCTTTTTTATTTTCATTTTGGATGATCTGTCCATTGGTGAAAGTGGAGTGTTAAGGTCCCCTACTATGAATGTGTTACTGTTGATTACCCCTTTTATGGCTGTTAGTTTTTGCCTTATGCATTGAGGTGCTCTTACGTTGGGTGCATAAATATTTACAATTGTTATATCTTCTTCTTGGATCAATCCCTTGACCATTATGTAGTGTCCTTCTTTGTCTCTTCTAATAGTCTTTATTTTTAAGTCTATTTTGTCTGATATGAGAATTGCTACTCCAGCTTTCTTTTGGTTTCCATTTGCATGGAATATCTTTTTCCATCCCCTTACTTTCAGTCTGTATGTGTCTCTAGGTCTGAAGTGGGTCTCTTGTAGACAGCATATATATGGGTCTTGTTTTTGTATCCATTCAGCCAATCTGTGTCTTTTGGTGGGAGCATTTAGTCCATTTACATTTAAGGTAATTATCGATATGTATGTTCCTATTCCCATTTTCTAAATTGTTTTGGGTTCGTTATTATAGGACTTTTCCTTCTCTTGTGTTTTTGTCTAGAGCAGTTCCTTTAGCATTTGTTGTAAAGCTGGTTTGGTGGTGCTGAACTCTCTCAGCTTTTGCTTGTCTGTAAAGGTTTTAATTTCTCCATCAAATCTGAATGAGATCCTTGCTGGGTAGAGTAATCTTGGTTGCAGGTTTTTCTCCTTCATCACTTTCAGTATGTCCTGCCACTCCCTTCTGGCTTGTAGAGTTTCTGCTGAGAGATCAGCTGTTAACCTTATGGGGATTCCCTTGTGTGTTATTTGTTGTTTTTCCCTTGCTGCTTTTAATATGCTTTCTTTGTATTTAGTTTTTGACAGTTTGATTAATATGTGTCTTGGCGTATTTCTCCTTGAATTTATCCTGTATGGGACTCTCTGTGCTTCCTGGACTTGATTAACGATTTCCTTTCCCATATTAGGGAAGTTTTCAACTATAATCTCTTCAAATATTTTCTCAGTCCCTTTCTTTTTTCTCTTCTTCTTCTGGAAGCCCTATAATTCGAATGTTGGTGTATTTAATGTTGTCCCAGAGGTCTCTGAGACTGTCCTCAGTTCTTTTAATCCGTTTTTCTTCTTTTTCTGCTCTGCAGTAGTTAGTTCCACTATTTTATCTTCCAGGTCACTTATCCGTTCTTCTGCCTCATTTATTCTGCTATTGGTCCCATCTAGGGTATTTTTAATTTCATTTATTGTGCTGTTCATCATTGCTTGTTTCATCTTTATTTCTTCTAGGTCCTTGTTAAATGTTTCTAGCATTTTTTCCATTCTATTTCCAAGATTTTGGATCATCTTTACTATCATTATTCTGAATTCTTTTTCAGCTAGCCTGCCTATTTCCTCTTCATTTGTTAGGTCTGGTGCATTTTTATCTTACTCTTTCACCTGCTGTGTGATTTTCTGTCTTCTCATTTTGCTTATCTTACTGTGTTTTGGGTCTCCTTTTGGCAGGCTGCAGGTTCGTAGTTCCTGTTATTTTTGATGTCTCTTCCAGTGACTAAGGTTGGTTCAGTGGGTTGTGTAGGCTTCCTGGTGGAGGGTACTAGTGCTGTTGTTGTGTTGGATGAGGCTGGATCTTGCCTCTCTAGTGGGCAGGTCCATGTCTGGTGGTGTGTTTTGGCGTGTCTGTGGGCTTATTATGATTTTAGGCAGCCTCTCTGCTAACGGGTGGTGTTGTGTTCCTGTCTTGCTAGTTGTTTGGCATAGGTTGTCCAGCACTGTAGCTTGCTGGTTGTTGAGTGAAGCTGGGTGCTGGTGTTAAGCTGGAGGTCTCTGGGAGATTTTCACCATTTGATATTATGTGGAGCTCGGAGGTCTCTTGTTGACCAGTGTCCTGAAGTTGGCTCTCCCACCTCAGAGGCAGAGCTCTGACTCCTGGCTGGAGCACCAAGAGCCTTTCATCCACACGGCTCAGAATAAAAGTGAGAAAAATAGTGAGAATTAGTAGAAGTAGGAATAAAGAAAGAAAGGGAGAAAGGAGGGAAGGGATGAGGGAAGGAAGGAAGGAAGGAAGGAAGGAAGAAAGAAAGAAGGAAAGAAAGAAAGAAAGAAGAAATGAAGGAAAGAAGGCAAGAAGGAAAGAAAGGAGGGAAGGAAAGAAGGAAGGAGGGAAGGAAGAAAGAAAGAATGAAAGAAGGAAGAAAAGAAGGAAAGAAGGAAAGAAAGGAGGGAGGGAGGGAAGGCGGGAGGGAGGAAGGAAGGAAGGAAGGAAAGAAGGAAGGAAGGTGGGAAGGAAGGAAAAAAGACAGAAAGAAAGAAGATACAGTAAAATAAAATAAGTAAAGTATAATAAAGTTATTGAATTAAAAATTAATTTTTTAGGGAAAAAAAAAGGGACAGCCAGAACCTTAGGACAAATGGTGGAAGCAAAGCTATACAGATAAAATCTTACACAGAAGCATACACATACACCCTCACAAAAAGAGGTAAACGGGAAAAAAATCATAAATCTTGCTCTCAAAGTCCACCTCCTCAATTTGGGATGATTCGTTGTCTAAAGGAGGGAAGGAAGGAAAGAAAGAAAGAAAGGAAGGAAGGAAGAAAGAACGAAAGAAAGAAAGAAGGTAAAGTATAATAAAGTTATTAAAATTAAAATTAATTATTAAGAAAATAAATTTAAAAAAAAACAAACAATTGACAGATAGAACCCTAGGACAAATGGTGGAAGCAAAGCTATACAGACAAGATCTCACACAGAAGCATAAACATACACATTCACAAAAAGAGGAAAAGGGGAAAAAAAATCATAGATCTTGCTCTGGAAGTCCACCTCCTTCATTTGGGATGATTCCTTGTCTATTCATGTATTCCACAGTTGCAGGGTACATCAAGTTGATTGTGGAGCTTTAATCTACTGTTTCTGAGGCTGTTTGGAGAGATTTCCCTTTCTCTTCTTCCTTCTTACAGCTCACAGGGGCTCAGCTTTGGATTTGGCCCTGCCTCTGCGTGTAGGTTGCTGGAGGGCGTCTGTTTTTTGCTCAGACAGGACGGGTTTAAGGGAGCCGCTGATTTGGGGGCTCTGGCGCACTCAGGCCGGGGAAGGGAGGAGCACGGCGTGTGGGGCGGGCCTGCAGTGGCAGAGGCCAGCATGACATTGCACCAGCCTGAGGCTTGCTGTGCAGGGACCTGGCAGTGGCAGGCTGCACAGGCTCCCCGGAAGAGGGGTGTGGATAGTGACCTGTGCTCGCACACAGGCCCCTTGGTGGCAGCAGCAGCAGCCTTAGCTTCTCCTACCCGTCTCTGAGGTCCGCGCTTTTAGGCGCGGCTCGCGCCAGTCTCTGGGGTTCGCGCTTTTAGCCGCGGCTCGTGCCCGTCTCTGGAGTTCCTTTAAGCAGCGTTCTTAAACCCCTCTCCTCGCGCACCAGGAAACAAAGAGGGAAGAAAAAGTCTCTTGCCTCTTTGGCAGGTGCAGACATTTCCCCGGACTCCCTCCCGGCTAACCGTGGTGCACTAACCCCCTTCAGGCTGTGTTCAAGCCGCCAACCCCAGTCCTCTCCCTGCGCTCCAACCGAAGCCCGAGCCTCAGCTCGCAGCCCCGCCCACCCCGGCAGGTGAGCAGACAAGCCTCTCGGGCTGGTGAGTGCCGGTCGGCACCGATCCTCTGTGCAGGAATCTCCCCGCTTTGCCCTCTGCACCCTTGTTGCTGTGCTCTCCTCCGCGGCTCCGAAGCTCCACCCTCTGCCTCCCGCAGTCTCCACCCGCCAAGGGGCTTCCTAGTGTTTGGAAACCTTTCCTCCTTCACAGCTCCCTCCCACTGGTGCAGGTCCTGTCCCTATTCTTTTGTCTCTGTTTTTTCTTTTTTTTTCTTTTTAATGACTCATTCTTCAATTCTATCAAAGCTTTATTTAAAATTCATCTTTTCCATGAATAGTTCCCTGATTGGATAGCAAAGAAGTTAGTGAGTGTTGATTGAATCAATGAATAAATGGATAGTGCATGTATAAAACACAAAGAGAGGCTTATTAAAAAGGAACATAGAGTGGTCAATAAAGAGAACCTAAAAGTTTTAAATATCATAGCAAAATGAAAAATTCAAAATCCAGAAGCACAACTATCTTAAAACAAACAAACAAACAAACAAAAAAACACAAAAATAACCTTAAAGGTAAAAAATCATATTAAAAATTCAAAAAATATCTCAGAAATAAAGAATACAGATTTCTAGAAAGCAATTAAAAGAACCCACTGAATGCTAATCATGATAGATGTAAAAGAGATATATCAATGCATATTATCACGAAATTTCACAACACAGTGGACAAAGTGATAACCTTCAAAATTTCTACCAAGAGGCAGCATAATAATTACATACCAAAGGTCAAGAGTTATAATGCTACTAAATTATGAAAGGAATGATTGTCAATCTAGAATAAATTATTGATCAAGTGTAAAATGGAAGGAAATTTTCAAACATGTGAGTTTCCGTAAAGGGAGAGTCCAGGATTATAGCAAGCATGGAAAACTGTAAGCCCAGATTCCTGCAAAGTAGAAAAGGACAGAGGGAGGAAGGAAAATAAAAAGAAGGAGATGTTTCATTTGAACCAACAGAGAGGATGTTTCTACAACTGTCAGATTATTTAAGGATGATTTATGTATTGGTACATAAAAAATCCTAGCAAGTAAATAAATATATGTAATTACTAAATTTTAATAAGTGGACTGTTGAAGAAAAGAAACAAAGCTAGTATACCATATGGCTTAGCTATAAATAACATTTAAATAGTCATAATGAACTAAATATTGCATAGTGATCTCAAAATTATGCCTTATTTATACTAAGAGAGGGTGGAAAGGGAATGGTCTGGGCTGATGTGTGTATGCAGAGGGTGGTGCATGTAACAGAGCTGAATTCATTTTCAAAGGTTAGCTGGAAGATTTAGAAATAACAGAATAAAAATGGTACCTGTAAACATGAAAATGAACACTAAAATATACAGGTGAAAGAGGTAAAAGAATTACCTTGAGGGAGTAGGAATTGGGGATGGGAAGATGTCTTTTTTTTTTTACACTTAGTAAAACTATTTGACTTTTTAACCATGTTTATCTTTGATGAAAACTGTTTGCTCAAAGATTCAGATGCCCTCAGAGAACTGCTGACACTTTCAAGGGTCTCCTTGAAGGAAGAGAGAAAGTCAAGGTGCAATCATGAACACTGGGTATATTGATGCTGATTGAGACCAGGGCAGTAGAAGTGATTGGCAAGGGGCAGGCCCATGACCCTAAAAAACATAGATGCTAAGCACCTCATTTTACCCACAATTCAAACTCTTCCCCTTATATTCTCAGTCTGTACCTTAAATTCTTCCCAAACTCCACCCCCGATCTTAACTCTCTTAGGTTAACAAGAATATCAAGGTTACAAAATCTTTTTCCCTTTATTCTTTTTCTATTACTCATATATTTCCAAGAAATGTGTTACCTGAGATTTGTTCCTCTAATTCTATATCTTGAATGAATTCTATTTCTGCCTATAAAACACTATATGAAAATTTTCTCCAAAAAAATTTGTGTTTCCTGGGAACACATAGAAACTCTTAAAATGTACCCTTGGCATATGTATTATTTAATTTATACTCTTTC
>NW_006792628.1:513478-530739 GCF_000442215.2 Lipotes vexillifer
TCTTTCCCTGGTTCAGTACAATAAAATGCCCCCTAAGAAGTCTTATTGCATCATCTTGCAGTTATCTTTATAATGTTCTGGTCTTTCTATAAAATGGGGCTCATTTCTGCATTTATCCACAACCTTCTCACCTGCTGAGAAGTGTCCTTCAAAATTTCTATTAAAAACTCTAGATAAAAGTTACATGCTGGAAGTTTATCAATAATAAAGGCAGTACCATATACAACTACAGTATATAAACTATACATATAAACTACATTGGGTGAGGAGATTTCAGCAGCATGGAGGGCAATGTTTAGAAGACTCCTGCAACCCAAAAAAGTGTGCTTGTCGAACACGTATGAAATTCCTTAGAAAGATTATGATTCTTTGGACTCAGGACAGTGTTTTCTGTAAACTTCAAACTTTCATGTTCACTAAGGGGGAAAAAAATGTCCTAGACTTTTCCCTATAGCAAATTTGACTGGTGGAAGGGAAATAAATATAAAGATTGCAGATGACCATGGTGTACTAGATATTAAGAGTAGGGATGAAACTAAAGGAAAAGACTGATGACACTGACCATCACTTACTTCACAGCCTGGCTCCATATCAGCCAAAAGTAAAAGGAATATAATTTCTGTCAAGGGTAGGATAGGAGCACATACAGAAATCAAGTCACCAGCTAACATACATACTAATGTATGGGGACCAGTGTCCTGTGTTCAACTCTGTGGTGACTTTCTTGTGTCTGATCCAGGAAGGACATTTGTGCTGATGTCCTTTCTTTATCCTCCTTTGTGAATGGCCAAACTCAGGCTCAGCAGCACAGAAGGTAAATAAAGGAATTGAAAACATCAAACCATTATCCAAACCTGATGAATGACTGTCAGGGCTCCACAGACCCTGTACTGAGCTGTTTGCAATTTATCAGTGTGACTAATACTATTAAATACCATTTTTTGAGCTACTACCATATGGTAGGCATAGTACATTCAATAAATTGTTTCAAAGAACTGTAAAACATTTCCAGGTCAGTTATTTTCCCCATTTTATAGGACAGGTAACTGAGGCAGAGGGTCACCCAGCTAGTGAATGATACAGATGGGTTTCACAGCCAGTTCTACTTAGTTCTAAAGCTCATGCTATTTCTACTGTTTTAGGTTGCTTCTCTGAGCAAAGCACAATCTTTGACCTCAGTAACAAACTAATGGAGACTATCACTTGCAAAAAGAAGTCCATTGTCAATGGTTCTCAAATCATACCAAACTGGCAATTACATAAACCACCTTATGTGAAAGACTGGCCTGGTGAAAAGAGTGCATATATATAAGTGCATGTAGATGTATATAAATATTCCAAATCCTTGAGTGTATTACATATAAGAAACTTTATAATTTAAATAATGCAAAATAATGTTGGGCTGTTTTGTATCATATTTAAACCCTAACCCAAAAAAAGTGCTCCGCCACACCGCCCTGACCTTCCCCACATTCTATCATTTTGCACTATGAAAATCTTGTGTGTGCACACACCTTGTGCTTCTTAGATTGGTTACCTTCCCATGTAAATACCTTAGACTTTGGATCTGGTATAGGATTTAATCCTGAGAGACTAGAGCAAAAAAGAAAGATCATAAACAATGGAAACTCAAGAATATCATAAATATGCCAAAACTAGAAAGCCAAAATACCTGCTGATACCCTAGCACCAACCAATATTGGAAGCTTTATCCTCCTTTAAAGTATAAATCAGGAGAGAAGTATTTGGAGCTCATAATCTCAAGATTCAGTTTTTCTTTAACCCAAGCTAAAGAACAGTCTCCTTTCCACCCCATACTCTTTTCATTTTACTGACATCCTATAACTTGTTGAACATTAATAAATAGCCCAAAATGGTCAACTCACAGATTTCCAGACAAACTTGGCAGAACTCAAAAGACTGGGCTTCAGATGGGCAAGGAGAACATTAAACCTTCTGGGTGCTATCCATCCAGTCAGAACATTTTACCATTCATCCGTCCTTACTTATTTCCTCATTCCAAAATGGCCCCGTGCCATGACAGTCTGCCGCCCCCTGCTCTGCAATCATTTCTGTACACATTGCACCTTTGGCAGGAGACTGCCATTCTTGTTTAAGGCACTTATTGGTCATACATTTATGATAATTTATCAAATGTCTTGCTGAACTTCTATTTTTGATGAGGGCATGTAAGAGACTCATAGAGTCTTAGCTCTATCTGTCGAAAATTGAAAGCTTTGAAATTTCTTGGCCTCTTTCAAAAAGAAGCTTAAGGTAAATACATTCCTCATATCTCTTAAAGGGATTGGCATCACCCTCGGGCTGTAGGCATTATTGATGCCAAGTTTGGCATGCTGAATCGTTATTTTCTGTAATCTATTGCATGAAAATATGTAAAATTCTGACAGTTGCATTTGGAATTAGGTCCTAATCTAACAGCCACCAGGGCACTCCCTCTCCTCAGCAAATCACTCACTACCCACCCCCACCATCAGTATCACATAGCCAATACATGTTTGCTGACAACTCACCTTTGTGCCAAGTGGGTCTAAATGCATGAAATTAGAGAATGAAGGAGAGTGGAGAGGTCTAGCCCAGGTGCGATGAGAGTAATGGAACCCTTCAATAAAACTGTGATTACCCCCTATTGCAGGTGGGTTAACAGAGGCTAAGAGAAAGAAAGTAAATTATGCAATGACCACAAAACTCAAAGTTGTCATGCTTGATATCAGGACTCCATGGTGTCAAAGACCATGTTATGTCCACTTCTTAGTTATACACAGAGAAAGAATACATACTTTGAGTAAATGTCATGTCAAGGAATGTACATTTTTGCAGTTACTCGGCATCCAATTGAGAAAGGTTTAAAAGACACGTCTCTCCACTCCTGAAATTATGATAAAAGAATGCGCGCACACACACACACACACAATGCTAAGCACCTGGTTACAGGCAGAGGGAAGCAGAATCACATAGCCACTTTGTTTAACCAATAAAACAGGAACCAGCATTAAGAAGAACATGCTTGAAGGGAATAAAGACTCCTGTGTTTTAGGAAATATACCCAGACTACCAAAAAATGGCAATCAATCTATTTCCAGAACATGGGAAGATTTTCCCTTAATTGCAACAACACAGTCATGCTACTAAAAATGAAAATAGTGAAACAACTATAGAGTGCTATCCAATAAAATATAATGCAATCCACAAATGTGAATCACATGAGATTTTAAATTTTGTAGTAGTCACATTCAAAGAGTAAAAAAGAAACAAGTAAAGCTAATTTTTAAGGTGAAATTTTATTAACTTAGTTGTCTTGGCTGAGGCTGTTATAACAAACTATAATAGACTGGGTGGCTTATAAACAACATAAATTTATTTCTCACAGTTCTAACTGCTGAGAAGTCCAAGATCAAGCTGCTGGAAGATTCATTGCCTGGTGAGGGTTCATTTCCTTGTTCATTGATGACCACTGTGTTCTCACATGGCAAATGGGGTGAGGGAGGTTTCTCGGGTCTCTTTTATATGAGGATTAATCTCATTCATAAAGGCTCCACCTTCATGACTTAATTACCTCCCAATGGACCCACTTCTAAATACTGTCACATTGGGCATTAGGTTCGACATATGAATTTTGGGCAAGACACAAACCCATTCAGTCTATAGTACTCAGCGTATCCAAAATATTAATTATTTCATGATATAATCTGTATTAGAAATATTAATGAGATATTTTACATTTTTAAATAAATCCAATGTGTAGTTTACACTTCAAACTCATCTAAATTCAGACTAGCCACATTTCAAGATCTTAGTAGCCACGTGGAGTTAAAGGATACAACATTGGATACCATAGTTTTACACCATACCTTATGAAAAAGAGTGAGAATGGGTGCATGTCAATACAGTAGAACAATGTCTATTCTTCTTCTTACTGGAACTCTTGGTTCATAAATAAAGGATCCAGACTAACCAGAACACTGAGTAGTGAAGGTGGACTGAAAAGTCTGAAGAAAGATTTCAAGGATAAGTATAGGCGGCTGCAACTGGCATCCCTAAGGGAAAGTGTTATCCACTTGCAGGTATAGCACTGAAACGGATGGATGAGCTAAGGAAAGAAAGGAAGCAAGTCTTCCTGTAATGCATAGATTTTTGCATACCTCAGAGTATGAACCACACAGTGGGGAAAGTGGAAAACTCTAGATGACAATCTGTCCTGCAGGAAAATGGAGCAGGAGCTGGTAATATGCACAAAAAGCCCACTGAAGATTCCAACAGATTTGGCCACTGCTCAAGCTGATAGAGTGGGACGAATAGCTATACCTTTGGTTGACAAACATTTTGGTTGAGAAATATTTCTACAAGAAAAAAAAAAAAGGGGTGGCAGAAATGATAATAGCAATAACTGAAGAAAAATAAAAACAGCATTACAAATCAATGACAAAAAGATGGATTATTCTATATTATAACTGTCATGAGAATTTGAATTAGGAAAACACTAGGTATATCAAAGTGTTAAACCTTTCTCTTTAATAAAACAATAGAAAGCTAGAAGAAAATATCAGAGAAGATCGATATTTTCCCAGGATAAGAAAGATTTTTCTAAGCATAAAACTTATGGAAGAAAGCCATTTGGGGGTGTGAGAAACAATCAATATGTCTGTATCAAAAATAGAACAGTTCTGAAATTCACCAAACATCATAAGCCAAATTGAAAACAAATGATAACTAAGGAAATGTTTAATATAAATGTGCTTTTTTTAATAGAAATTGAAATAGTAAGTAAAGAGCTAAAGACATGTACAAACATTTCAAAAAAAAAAAAGTAGATGAAAGGCAGGAACAGACAATAGCCTGTCAAAATTCAAATAAACTGAAAACTAAATGACCATATTTAACCTAACCAATAATAATAAAGAAAAATAATCCAAAAGATACTGTGCATGTAAAATCCATCTACTGGATTGTTTATCATAACATTATATATACCAGCAAAGGACAAAAATGGGAAGATCCTATCTGCTAATGAAAGGACAATTGGATAAATTAAATTAAAATTAGAATAATGTTTAATGATATGTTTTTTATTACATCTTTATTAGAGTATAATTGCTTTACAATGGTGTGTTAATTTCTGCTTTATAACAAAGTGAATCAGTTATACATATACATATGTTCCCATATCTCTTCCCTCTTGCATCTCCCTCCCTCCCACCCTCCCTATCCCATCCCTCCAAGCGGTAACAAAGCACCAAACTGATCTCTCCGTGCTATGCGGCTGCTTCCCACTAGCTATCTACCTTACATTTGGTAGGGTATATATGTCCATGCCTCTCTCTCGCTTTGTCACAGCTTACCCTTCCCCCTCCCTATATCCTCAAGTCCATTCTCTACTAGGTCTGTGTCTTTATTACTGTCTTACCCCTAGGTTCTTCATGACATTTTTTTTTTCTTAAATTCCATATATATGTGTTAGCATATGGTATTTGTCTTTCTCTTTCTGACTTACTTCACTCTGTATGACAGACTCTAGGTCTATCCACCTCATTACAAATAGCTTAATTTCGTTTCTTTTTATATATATGTGCCACATCTTCTTTATCCATTCATCTGATGATGGACACTTAGGTTACTTCCATCTCTGGGCTACTGAAAACACAGCTTCAAAGAACATTTTGGTACATGACTCTTTTTGAATTATGGTTTTCTCAGGGTATATGCCCACTAGTGGGATTGCTGGGTCATATGGTAGTTCTATTTTTAGTTTTTTAAGGAACCTCCATAATGTTCTCCATAGTGGCTGTACCAATTCACATTTCCAACAGCAGTGCAAAAGTGTTCCCTTTTCTCCACACCCTCTCCAGCATTTATTGTTTCTAGATTTTTTGATGATGGCTATTCTGAATGGTGAGAGATGATACCTCACTGTAGTTTTGATTTGCATTTCTCTAATAAATAATGATGTTGAGCACTCTTTCATGTGTTTGTTGGCAGTGTGTATATCTTCTTTGGAGAAATGTCTATTTAGGTCTTCTGCCCATTATTGGATTGGGTTGTTTGTTTTCTTGTTATTGAGCTGCCTGTGTTGCTTATAGATTTTGGAGATTAATCCTTTGTCAGTTGCTTCATTTGCAAATATTTTCTCCCATACTGAGGGTTGTCTTTTGGTGTTGTTTATGGTTTCCTTTGCTGTGCAAAAGCTTTGAAGTTTCATTAGGTCCCATTTGTTTATTTTTGTTTTTATTTCCATTTTTCTAGGAGGTGGGTCCAAAAGGAACTTGCGGTGATTTATGTCAGAGTGTTCTGCCTATGTTTTCCTCTAAGAGTTTTATAGTTTCTGGCCTTACATTTAGGTTTTTAATCCATTTTGAGCTTATTTTTGTGTATGGTGTTAGGGAGTGATCTAATCTCATACTTTTACACGTACCTGTGCAGTTTTCCCAGCACCATTTCTCGAAGAGGCTGTCCTTTCTCCACTGTACATTACTGCCTCCTTTATCAAAGATAAGGAGACCATATGTGTGTGGGTTTATCTCTGGGCTTTCTATCCTGTTCCATTGATCTATCTTTCTGTTTTTGTGCCAGTACCATACTGTCTTGATTACTGTAGCTTTGTAGTATAGTCTGAAGTCAGGGAGCCTGACTCCTCCAGCTCTGTTTTCCGTTCTCAAGATTACTTTGGCTATTCAGGGTCTTTTGTGTTTCCATACAAATTGTGACATGTTTTGTTCTAGTTCTGTGAAAAATGCCAGTGGTAGTTTGAAAGGGATTGCATTGAATCTGTAGATTGCTTTGGGTAGTAGAGTCAATGTCACAATGTTGATTCTTCCAATCCAAGAACATGATATATCTGTCCATCTATTTGTATCATCTTGAATTTCTTTCTTCAGTGTCTTATACTTTTCTGCATACAGGTCTTTTGTCTCCTTAAGTAGGTTTATTCCTAGGTATTTTATTCTTTTTGTTGCAATGGTAAATGGGAGTGTTTTCTTGATTTCACTTTCAGATTTTTCATCATTAGTGTATAGGAATGCCAGAGATTTCTGTGCATTAATTTTGTATCTTGCTACTTTACCAAATTCATTGATTAGCTCTAGTAGTTTTCTGGTAGCATCTTTAGGATTCTCTATGTATAGTATCATGTCATCTGCAAACAGTGACAGCTTTACTTCTTTTCAGATTTGGATTACTTTTATTTCCTTTTCTTCTCTGATAGTTGTGGCTAAAACTTCCAAAACTATGTTGAATAAGAGTGGTGAGAGTGGGCAACCTTGTCTTGTTCCTGACCTTAGTGGAAATGCTTTCAGTTTTTCACCATTGAGGACGATGTTGTCTGTGGGTTTGTCATATATGGCCTTTATTATGTTGAGGAAAGTTCCCTCTATGCCTACTTTCTGCAGGGTTTTTTATCATAAATGGGTGTTGAATTTTGTCAAAAGCTTTCTCTGCATCTATTGAGATGATCACATGTTTTTTCTCCTTCAATTTGTTAATATGTTTTTTCACATTGATTGATTTGCATATATTGAAGAATCCTTGCAAATCTGGAATAAACCCCACTTGATCATGGTGTATGATCCTTTTAATGTTCTGTTGGATTCTGTTGGCTAGAATTTTGTTGAGGATTTTTGCATCTATCTTCATCAGTGATATTGGCCTGTAGTTTTCTTTCTTTTTGGCCTCCTTTTCTGGTATTGGTATCAATGTGATGGTGTCCTCGTGGAAGGAATCTGGGAGTGTTCCTCCTTCTGCTATAGTTTGGAAGAGTTTGAGAAGGATAGGTGTTAGCTCTTCTCTAAATGTTTGATAGAATTCACCTGTGAAACTATCTGGTCCTGGGATTTTGTTTGTTGGAAGATTTTTAATCACAGTTTCAATTTCAGTGCTTGTGATTGGTCTGGTCATATTTTCTATTTCTTCCTGATTCAGTCTTGGCAGGTTGTGCCTTTCTAAGAATTTGTCCATTTCTTCCAGGTTGTCCATTTTATTGGCATAGGGTTGCTTGTAGTAATCTCTCATGAACTTTTGTATTTCTGCAGTGTCAGTTGTTACTTCTCCTTTTTCATTTCTAATTCTATTGGTTTGAGTCTTCTCCCTTTTTTTCTTGATGAGTCTGGCTAATGGTTTATCTATTTTGTTTATCTTCTCAAAGAACCAGCTTTTAGTTTTATTGATGTTTGCTCTCATTTCATTCATTTCTTTTTCTTTTACTTCTGATCTGATTTTTATGATATCTTTCCTTCTGCTAATGTTGTAGTTTTCTTATGTCAGGGCAGAAAGTAAGCTCATCACACAAGATGAATTGTGCAGCACAGCAGTAGAGGGCTGCTGCTCGCTCAGGCAACACAGCGCTGTCTGTCCTGCTATGGTAGCTTTTATTTAAGCATTATTTATGTTTACATCTTAAGACTTGTTTTCTTAACATTCCAGAAATGCCAATGCAGCATCATATGTTTTTATTGATTAGACAAGCAGCAATGGGCTTTCTTGAAAACATGCAGTGCTTCATCCTTGAGCTCACAAGCAGCACAAGGCCATCTCCTTGTGTTCCCATCATACTGATTATACTAAAGTAGCACAAGAACGTTTCCTTCTGTTCTGATTATACTGAGGTCATTTCATGGATCAGTGCCCAAAGTATCCAAGACTGCCTTCAGTTCTGGCTTATTCGCCAGCCCTCGGTTTGCCGAGGGGTTCTGGCTTATTCGCTAGCCCTCAGTTTGCCGAGGGGGGGCTCATGTGTCACGTCTCCTTTCCATGTCCTCAGTTATTCCACTACATGCTAACTTTGTTGGGTTTTTTTTGTTCTTCTTTCTCTAATTGCTTTAGGTGCAAAGTTAGGTTGTTTATTCGAGATGTTTCCTGTTTCTTAAGGTGGGCTTGTATTGCTATAAACTTCACTCTTAGAACTGCTTTTGCTGTATCCCATAGGTTTTGGGTCGTTGTGTCTCCATTGTCACTTGTTTCTAGGTATTTTTTTGATTTCTTCAGTGATCACTTCGTTATTAAGTAATGTATTGTTTAGACTCCATGTGTTTGTATTTTTTACAGATCTTTTCCTACAACTGTTATCTAGTCCAATAGCACTGTGGTCAGAAAAGATACTTGATAAAATTTCAATTTTGTTAAATTTACCAAGGCTTGATTTGTGACCCAAGATATGATCTATCCTGGAGAATGTTCCATGAGCACTTGAGAAAAATGTGTATTCTGTTGTTACTGGATGGAGTGTCCTATAAATATCAATTAAGTCCATCTTGTTTAATGTATCATTTAAAGCTTGTGTTTCCTTTTTTATTTTCATTTTGGGTGATCTGTCCATTGGTGAAAGTGGGGTGTTGAAGTCCCCTACTATGAATGTGTTACTGTCGATTTCCCCTTTTATGGCTGCTAGTATTTGCCTTATGTATTGAGGTGCTCCTATGTTGGGTGCATAAATATTTACAATTGTTAGAGGTGCTCCAATGTTGGGTGCATAAATATTTACATTTGTTATATTTTCTTCTTGGATCAATTCCTTGATCATTATGTAGTATCCTCATTTGTCTCTTCTAATAGTCTTTATTTTAAAGTCTATTTTGTCTGATATGAGAATTGCTACTCCAGCTTTCCTTTCATTTCCATTTGCATGGAATATCTTTTTCCATCACCTTACCTTCAGTCTGTATGTGTATCTATGTTTGAAGAGGGTCTCTTGTAGACAGCATATATATAGGTCTTGTTTTTATATCTATTCAGCTAATCTGTGTATTTTGGTGTGAGCATTTAGTCCATTTACATTTAAGGTAATTATCGATATGTATCTTCCTATTCCCATTTTCTAAATTGTTTTGGGTTCATTATTTTAGGTCTTTTCCTCCTCTTGTGTTTCTTGCCTAGTGAAGTTCTTTTAGCATTTGCTGTAAAGCTGGTTTGGTGGTGCTGAACTCTCTCCGCTTTTGCTTGTCTGTAAAGATTTTAATTTCTCCATCAAATCTGAATGAGATCCTTGCTGGGTAGAGTAAGCTTGGTTGCAGTTTTTTCTCCATCACTTTAAATATGTCCTGCCACTCCCTTCTGGCTTGCAGAGTTTCTGCTGAGAGATCAGCTGTTAACCTTATGGGGATTCCCTTGTGTGTTATTTGTTGGTTTTCCCTTGCTTCTTTTAATATGTTTTCTTTGTATTTAATTTTTGACAGTTTGATTGTGACTTGGCATATTTCTCCTTGTCTTTATCCTCTATGGGAATCTCTGTGTTTCCTGGACTTGATTAACTGTTTCCTTTCCCATATTAGGGAAGTTTTCAAGTATAATCTCTTCAAATATTTTCTCAGTCCCTTTCTTTTTCTCTTCCTCTTCTGGAACCCCTATAATTTGAATGTTGGTGCCTTTAATGTTGTCCCAGAGGTCTCTGAGACTGTCCTCAGTTCTTTTCATTCTTTTTTCTTTATTCTGCTCTGCAGTAGTTATTTCCACTATATTATCTTCCAGGTCACTTATCCATTCCTCTGCCTCAGTTATTCTGCTATTGATCCCATCTAGAGTATTTTTAATTTCATTTATTGTGTTGCTCATCATTGCTTGTTTCATCTTTAGTTCTTCTAGGTCCTTGTTAAATGTTTCTTGTACTTTGTCTATTCTATTTCCAAGATTTTGGATCATCTTTACTATCATTATTCTGAATTATTTTTCAGGTAAACTGCCTATTTCCTCTTCATTTGTTAGGTCTGGTGGGTTTTTATCTTGCTCCTTCATCTGCTGTGTGATTTTCTGTCTTCTCATTTTGCTTATCTTACTGTGCTTTGGGTCTCCTTTTAGCAGGCTGCAGGTTCGTAGTTCCCATTGTTTTTGGTGTCTCTCTCCAGTGGCTAAGGTTGGTTCAGTGGGTTGTGTAGGCTTCCTGGTGGAGGGGACTAGTGCCTGTGTTCTGGTGGATGATGTTAGATCTTGTCTTTCTCGTGGGCAGGTCCACATCTGGTGGTGTGTTTTGGGGTGTCTGTGGACTTATTATGATTTTAGGCAGCCTCTCTGCCAATGGGTGAGGTTGTGTTCCTGTCTTGCTAGTTTTTTGGCATAGGATGTCCAGCACTGTAGCTTGCTGGTCATTTAGTGAAGCTGGGTGCTGTTGTTGACATGGAGATCTCTGGGAGATATTCGCCATTTGATATTACATGGAGTTGGGAGGTCTCTTTTGGACCAGTGTCCTGAAGTTGGCTCTCCCACCTCAGAGGCTCAGCACTGACTCCTTGCTGCAGCACCAAGAGCCTTTCATCAACATGGCTCAGAATAAAAAGGATAAAAAGTAGAAAGAAAGAATTAGTAGAAGAAGAAAGAAAGAAAGAAAGAAAGAAAGAAAGAAAGAAAGAAAGAAAGGAAGGTGGGAGGGAGGGAGGAAGGAAGGAAGGAAAACAAGAAAGAAAGAAAGAGGATAAAGTAAAATAAAATAAAGTAAGATAAAATAAAATAAAGTTATTAAAATTAAAAATAACTATTAAGAAAAAAATTTAAAAACCAACAAGGAAATAAACAAAAAATGGAGTTAGAACCCTAGGACAAATGTTGGAAGCAAAGCTATACAGACAAAATCACACACAGAAGCATACACATACCCAGTCACTAAAAGAGGAAGAGGGGAAAAAATCCTAAATCTTGCTCTCAAAGTCCATCTCCTCAATTTGGGATGATTTGTTGTCTAAAGGAGGGAAGGAAGGAAAGAAAGAGAGAAAGAAAGAAGATAAAGTAAAATAAAATAAAGATAAAATCAAGTTATTAAAATAAAAAATAATTATTAAGAAAAAAATTAAAAAAAAAACAAAAAACGGAAAGATAGAACCCTAGGACAAATGGTGGAAGCAAAGCTATACAGACAAAATCTCACACAGAAGCATACATATACACACTCACAAAAAGAGGAAAAGGGGAAAAATCTTAAATCTTGCTCTCAAAGTCCACCTCCTCAATTTGGGATGATTTGTTGTCTATTCATGTATTCCACAGATGCAGGGTACATCAAATTGATTGTGGAGCTTTAATCTGCTGCTTCTGAGGCTGCTGGGAGAGATTTCCCTTTCTCTTCTTTGTTCTCACAGCTCCTGGTGCTCAGCTTTGGATTTGGCCCCGCCTCTGCGTGTAGGTCATCGGAGGGCGTCTGTTCTTCGCTCAGAAAGGACAGGTTTAAAGGAGTAGCTGCTTCGGGGACTCTGGCTCACTCAGGCAGTGTGGGGGAGGGAGGGGTACGGAGTGCGAGGCGAGCCTGCAGGGGCAGAGGCCAGCATGACGCTGCACCAGCCTGAGGCGTGCCGTGCGTTCTCCCTGGGAAGTTGTCCCTGGATCCCGGGACCCTGGCAGTGGCGGGTTGCACTGGCTCCCCGGAAGGGGTGTGTGTGGATAGTGACCTGTGCTCACACACAGGCTTCTTGGTGGTGGCAGCAGCATCCTTACCGTCTTATGCCCGTCTCTGGGATCCGCGCTTTTAGCCGCGGCTCGCGCCCATCTCTGGAACTCTTTTAAGCAGCACTCTTAATCCCCTCTCCTCGCGCACCAGGAAACAAAGAGGGAAGAAAAAGTCTCTTGCCTCTTTGGCAGCTCCAGACTTTTCCCCGGACCCCTTCCCGGCTAGTGGTTGTGCACTAACCCCCTGAAGGCTGTGTTCACGCAGCCAATCCCAGTCCTCTCCTTGCACTCCGACCGACCGAAGCCAGAGACTCAGCTCCCAGCCCCTCCCACCCCGGCGGGTGAGCAGACAAGCCTCTCGGGCTGGTGAGTGCCAGTCGGCCCTGTTCCTCTGTGCGGGAATCTCTCCACTTTGCCCTCCGCACCCCTGTTGCTGTGCTCTCCTCCGTGGCTCCGAAGCTTCCCCCCCTCCACCATCCGCAGTTTCCGCCCATGAAGGGGCTTCCTAGTGTATGGAAACCTTTCCTCCTTCACAGTTCCCTTCCACTGGTGCAGGTCCCATTCCTATCCTTTTGTCTCTGTTTATTCTTTTTTCTTTTACCCTACCCAGGTATGTGGGGACTTTCTTGCCTTTTGGGAGGTCTGAGGTCTTCTGCCAGCTTTCAGTAGGTGTTCTGTAGGAGTTGTTCCACGTGTAGATGTATTTCTGGTGTATCTTTGGGGAGGAAGGTGATCTCCACATCTTACTCTTCCTCCATCTTCCCCTCGTACCAATGGTATGTTTTTAATGTGTAATAAATAGGAGGAAGATGTCATCTACAAATATTTATGTGATGTAATTCTGAATAAAAAATGAGATATAATCATTTAGACATATAAATGTAGTTTTGTGAAAATATTTTTAAAATATTTTCTTAAATATTTTGTTAAAATATATGTTTATATTTTAATAACAGGTTATATTATTAGTTTAGTTTTTAATAAGAACATATATGTATAATGGTTCTATGTATTTAGATTAATTAGATATATGTATGTACACATACATAGAAAATAGAAACAAATACATTTATAGAAAAAACTTGAAATAAATATATTACATTTTTTACTTAGTTATATCTGGAAAATAGTTATTAATTGTTATCTTTTTGTAGTTTTTACAGAATGGTAATACTTTTTTATTTTGTATTTTTTATAGTTTTTAATCTTTTAGTACTTTTAAGGGTTCTAAAATAATCACATAGTATTTTTATCATTACATTATTACTGATAGAAACATTCTAAGTATGAGTAGGCAACATGTTTAATATGGAGCAAGAGAGGGATGTGGCTACCAACAAACCTAATAGGATTTCTATGCTGGAGCCAAAGTACAATATCAAACTAAATAGGTTAATTTCTGGTTGAAATGAAAAAAGTTACTACATTACAACATCCAGGTACAGGTTACACATAGACTATGAGGAACTTGAAGAGAGAGAAGTCACCATGAGTGGGAATTAACTGGGGTATGGCTTGTGCTAGAAATAAAACCAAGTCCTTGGAGAGCTTTTAAAAAACAGAGAAGGTAAAGTCTCGGGATTGGAGAACATATTTAATAAAGACAAAACTTCCAGGCAGCTCTTGTGCAGAGACCTTCTTTTATACATGTGCAGGATATTTCTCTTCTCTACAATTTCTCTTCCTTCCAGAAAATAATCCAAGCCATCTGGTTTCCAGTATGGATGTTTTGGATCTAGAAAAGGTTGTAGAATTGTATCAGCTTCCTGGACTTTTGGTTTAGAGATACTGATAGCTCTCACTAAACGGATCCTCCTTTAGAATAAAAATTCTAAGGATAGAATAAACAATAATTTCAGCTTAATTTAACTCAGTCTTTGCTTGTGTCTTGACCAAAGTCACAGGCTACTCATGTGGCCATTGTTTTAGGCCAAACATTCCTTATAATTGAATTTTTGCTGGACAGAAGGCTGAGTTCTAGATACATTATTAGCATGTAATTCTCAACTTCTGAGAATATGTACTTATTGAAGTAAACATTCCAGTTAACTGTTTTCAGTTTGATTGTAATGATCTAAATCTTTAATCTCATATGGCATTTCTTAGTTTCCATTTCCTGCCTTTCACTACTTGTCCACCTTCATGGCCAACCCATCCTTTCTCTAGGAAATTATCTTCACTGCAACTAGCTCTTCTTTCTGCAGGGAATTTCACCTAGCTAGTATTTTTTCTTCTACATGTAGCCCACAGTGAAACACAGAGTCCCCAGCCTACAGGAGGGTAAAAATTGATCCAGAGAAAAAGTCTTCCTTAATGAAACACCTTTATGCGCACACAGAAGACTTACCTTTGTTTGGGGCACTGAGAACTACCAAAATACAGTAACATTTTTCTTTCCAGCAAATCCAGAGCCTAAATCATATCTTCCGGCCATTCCCAGACACCAGCACCTTGTATGCTGTGTTGTTACAAAATCTTTTCACATGAAACAATTCTCTTTCAATTAAGTGCAAAGTGGCTTTCAAAGGGAGAGCCCAACCAACAACAGGGACCCGGCTCAGGATCCCAACCCTTGGAACTTGCTGATTCCTCAGATGAACTTGAATTCTCTTCCTGAAGGTGAAATCTGTCTTCAGAGTCCACTGAGCCTTTTAGTCCCTTGAAAGTTCTTACAGTGTCTATAAAAATTTCTGCTCTTAACCTTTCTTGTGTTATAAAAAGCACAGCCACATTTCTCATAACTATTTGATGCCTTATATAAAACACTTTATAGAATAAAATTTAAAAAAATCTCCCCAGATAGCCTCAAAAGAAAAGTTGCCAGCGTTGTCTTTAAACGGCATGCTTATTTAATATCAACGTGAAGAGGGAGTCAGAGCTCTGAATTCTGGGCTGCCTGTGCTGGCATTGAGGAGCCCTGCTAAAACCTGCCAGTTGCTAAAATATCCCTTCTACTCCATGGGGAAATAGTGTCAAGAGTAAAAGCCAGAAAGGGAAATTTTGGCTGGCATCCAAAAACAGTTGTAGAAAAGAAGGTTCCCTCTCCGACAGCATTCTGACATGCTTTCTTCAGTTTTGCCATGAAGTTGAAATCTTTCCTCAGGAGAGATGAGTGCATATGTAAAGACTGCAAGAGCATGGTGAGCTCAGGAATTTCAAACATGGCCCAGTCTGACATGAAGGAAGGAAAGGGAGAGGGGGTGGGGAAGAAGCCACTGAACTTCCAGAAAAGGCTGCCAAAAGTACGCCATTTCAACAGGTTTATCTTTGAAATGTTTCTACTACCAAACTCTTCTTGGTGATTCAAATATAATTTGGACCCAATCCTTATATGATTTTATATGAGGCTGCTACTTTGCTTGATTTCTGATTTGGATCCATCATATATATAATGATATATGTGATCTACAGGATTAAAAATTTGGCATTTATGAGGTATTCACACACAACATGTTAGTATCCGAAGTTCAGCTAAGAAATGCAGTCAAAATTTTAAAAGCCTATCCGAAAGGAAGGAGGGATGCTAGGGAAAATATGTAAAAAAACCTCCTCCAGTTCCAACAGGCAGTGACTGTGTCTCAGATAATAGAGTGGCAACCCTCCATCATCACATGGGCTTACAAAGTCTGTACTGGTGGTTGCGGAGGGTGTGTCTGTGTGTGCACACCAACATATGTCAGAGGGGTGGAAGCCAGTAGGGCCACTCAAGTGAAATAAAACCTCAAAACAGATACATATACATCGGTTTCCTACACACAAAAGCTATCCCTGTGCAGAGAAAACAGTAAAACCTTGGCAATTGTCTAAATAATGTCATCAATCACATTAACATTAACAACATATAACATGTATGTTAGACCTTGACCAACAGTGTGAGTGTAATAAAGTGACTGATAATTATTCCACACTTTCTTATGTTTTGAACCATAAGAAAGGGCTGAGTTACCAACCTTAGAGTCACTCTCAATAACTGTTAATAAGTAAGTAGAGAAATAAACCAGGTATTATTGTTTGCTAAGGAGGTGGAAAGTTGATTGTTAGAGAAGTCTATATAGCCATCAAAATCCCGTATGAAAACATAAAGTACAATTTTCTTGATTTGTCTGTACAGTGAATTTCTGGCTCTGTTCTTGCTTCTTCCACTAGCTAGCTGTTTATCTTCTTTACAACAACAATTCCACTTAACATCCGTTTTATCACTTGTAAAAGAGAAATAATAATAATACCTACTTCTCAGTATTATGTAATTTTAAAAGGTACAATGGATGTATCTTTAGCAGACTGTAAAATGCTGCATACATGTTGATCATCGTGAGAAATCACAATATCTCTGATTCATTTCACTCACAAGATTGAAGAGAAAGGATATTTTATATCTTCTGAGATTTTAATCCATTTCTAATGCACTAATTTCATGGTCATAAAATATTGGAGCTGAAAGAGATCTTAAAAATCATCTCTTTCAAACTTCCTCATTTTTAAGACCCACAGAGTTTGTGACATGCTCAAAGTCAAACAGCAAACTTAAAAAGTCACAGGCATGCATAGAATACAGAAGTATTCCAGATGCATACATCTGCAAAACAGGTTCTTGAGAACTTGTAAAATGGTTTCTTTGATAAGATTCTCTGACTTTTTGCAAAAGATTAGGTTACCAAATCTGGCCTTAAAGAAGATTTCTATAAACTGAATTTTCTATTTACCCATTAGTTCTTATAAGGCAATTCAGAAGAAAATGATCCCATGGACACAGCAGACAGAAACATCTTTTAAAGGTATAAATCCTGTCATCTCAGCCCCTTCCTTAAACTTTTCCATCAGCCCTCTCTGATCCTATTATAAAAACCCCTTGCCATCTCCTGCAAAGTCACCATGCTATGATTCCTGCT
>NW_006792628.1:530809-538986 GCF_000442215.2 Lipotes vexillifer
AACACACCATTCAATTACTTTGGCTGCACCTGCTTTTTTTCTTTTTTTTCCAATTCTGAGATTTTAGTGATAATTTTCCCTCAGATCATTGCAAGGCACACCTTTTGTTATTTATGTCTCAACTAAGTGTCATCTCCTTAGAGAGATCCTCTGTGCCCTCTCAAGTCTCTCGTCTATCCCCTTATTTTGCTTATGGTGCTCATCCCATCTGGAATGGTCTTATTTATGGATATTTTGCAAGTGTAGTATCAGCCTCTGTCACAAGAGCACAAGCTCCATTAAAGAAGCAATGATTTTCTTTCTTACAAAACATTGCATCCCCAGACCAACTAGTTAGCACTAGCCCAGCACATGGGAGTAGACACTAAACTGTTTATGCACAAAACATAATTTATTGATTAATGAAAGAAGGAAGGAAGGAAGGGATAGATAAATGAGTAGACCACTCATAACTTTTGTTAAGAAAGATGTTAAGATAGTGATTGGATTGTTTCCATAATAGCTTGCAGCTCCAACCAGGTGGCAGCACTTTGGCAACCAGGACTGTGTTGGAAGAATTATGTGAAAAAATACAGGCACTTGTCAATAAGATGAAAGAACACCAAAGACAAACTTTATTGGTATTAGAATTTCACATGAAACTAGGCCTCAGCATCAGGTAGAATCATTAGTTCTGTGCATTAATAAGTAAATATTCAATATTCAAGATACATAGTATACAGGCAAGATACATAGTATACAGTCTACAGTCAGGAGACTGAGGGGGAACAGAGTTATGGAAGACACAATCTCTGACATAAAGTTCACATAGTTCGCTTTGGGATCATAAGGTATAAATACAAGTTGTATAACAGTGCAAAGTTGAGAAACTACTCAAAATTGAAATAGCAACTCTTATGGACTGAATGTGTCTCCCCAAAATTCATATGCTGAAAGCTAACTTCCAGCGTGATGATATTTGGAAGTGGGGCCTTTTGGAGGTGATTAGGTCATGAGGGTGCAGCCCTCAAGAATGGAATTAACATCCCTATAAGAAGAGGCCAGAAATCTAGCTCACTCTCTTTCTACCACATGCATATACAAAGAAGTCAGCAATCTGCCACCCCGAAATGATGCTCACCAGAACTCGACTGTGCTAACTCCTTGATCTCGGACTTCCAGCTTCTGGAAATCTGAGAAATAAATTTCTGTTGTTTTTAAGCCACCCAGCTTACCATATTTTGTTATAGCAACCAGCACTAAGACAGCAATGAGGAAATACATGAATCATAAAGAGAGTACCTGATTCTACATCAGGTAAGTAGAACAGTCAAAAAACACTATGAGTTCAAAAGAGAGAAGAAGGTGTTGCAAACTGGTACATGCTGGTAAGATCTATGTAGAAGGAATTTTATTGAGTCATCTGCATTCATTATTTTAGGCAATGGGGGCTGTTCCAAATACACAAAGATAAAGATTTCATTCTTTTTATTCCTCCATGCTCAAATACCTCTGAGATGATCCTGAATAGTATAGGAAACTATGTAGGTACAGCACACAGTTTGTCTATGAGAAACTGGGCACAGGCAATGTGTGCTTTTTATGTCCTTTATACTACCTTTTGGTGTTTCCTATCTCCAGGCCCATTTGCAAATGATAGCAGGGCTAGGGTATTCAGATCTGCTAAACAGTGGGGGACAAGCGTGAATGTGAGTGGGATGGTTTTCTAGCCAGGGTATGAGTAAACTAAGTTCCCTTGGTTTTCTTTCTTTCATCCGACTGCAGTTTATTTTACTGCTCATGTTTTTGATAAAGAAATGGAAACAGACACTCAGTAGAGTACATGTTTTGTACCTTTCTTCCAATATTGTCTTGTTATTTTTATTCCACATGGGGCTGGGTTGAACTGGAAACCTCTTCTGAAGGGATCAAAGTCTCTAGTCCCAAAGACACTGCACCCAGAAAATTTCAAGCAGCCACTACTTTAGGGTAAGAGCCCAATTCTGGTGGGTTGAGATGCTCATGCTGACCCTTTTGCCTTTACAATTCTGAGTCCTGTGTGCTTGGCTCAGGGAAAGGGTGTATTCTTCTTTACTTTGGCTCAGTTAGCACTGATCATGGTACAGTGATGGTGTTGGTCAAATACTTGAAGGACAGTTAGATGAATGGATAGATGCTTGGATGCATTTGCAAAACAGATACATATAATATCTGTCAGATAATTCCTTTGTCCTAAGCTACAAGTCCTGTTCTCTGCAGAAAGTTGGAGAAAGGCAGTTGAAACATAAATACTGAGGCTTGGGTTCAAACCCCATCTTACCACTCTATCTTTGTAACTCTGAGCAAGATTATTAAATCTACTAACTGCTGTTTTTCTCTGTCCTTAAAAAGTGTTTTCAAAATGTATCATACTTTCCAGGGTGAAGACCAATGAATGGGATCGTGGATCATGTATGTAATGTAATTTTTATTTCCCAACTCTTTGGTAAAAAATTTCCGTACACTGGTCTGAAAACTGGATTTTGTCCATTGGTTATTTGGCTTTGTCTTTGTTTCCCCAGGCCTAAGACTGTATTTGAATGCCTGGTGCTTTTATCTACACCTGATATTAGTTGTCTTGCTATGTTTTTTAACTCTGACCTCTGCTGTGGGCAGGAAACCATGCAAAACACTATAGTAGGGGAACTGTCTTACCCTACACCCTAACATATATAACAACGTACTGCTTCTTGGTAAAACACATCATGAATAAATTTGGAAATGAGATTTAATTTAAGCTATTTTATATTCTCTGTATTGTGGCACTCATTTTGTAAAAATATTCCCCCTCATCACTGCTTATTGTTCTCTCAGATAGAACTGTAAAATTGTGAAGATGGTTAAGCTATTTATTTATTTTAAAGCTAAGGTTCTTTCATCGCTTATATCTTTCTCCAATTTCCATCATTCTGTGACTCAAGCTCTCTCTCCTTATCATTTTCACACTGTACCCAGACTTGGGGGCCGTGGAAGAACTCATCACTTCCTGGACAAGAGCATCCATATCTCGCAGGAGCAGAAATGGGATGTATGAGTTCGTTATAGGTGAAGAAGGGGGGAATGAGCATAACATTCAGAAAAGTTGCTGAATTTGTCCTGCTCAAATCAGAGATTTGGGAAATGATCATATTTCTATAGCCTGCCTTCTCTCCACAGCACATTCTGCTCATTAATTCATTAATAGTTGTACCACCCCTGCAGTGGCGGTAACTATTATTAGCTTGGGTTTGTAGATGGAGAAATAGAAATAAAGTACAGTGAAGTTCAACAACTCGCCCAGGATCACAGTGGGAGATGTTATTGGGAGTGGGATCTCAACCCAGAAGTTGTGTCTCCCAAGTGCCTGCTCTAACAGAGACAAACCCTCCACCCCATCCATTAGCATAGTGGTTATGGGGAAGCTGTCACTTTATTTCCTGGAGTTGCATTCACCTAAGCTACTGAACTCTCCTGAACACACATACAGTTGAGTTTTTCTAACATTTACACTGCAAATGTCTGCATAATTCCTCTCTTTTCCTTGCCTAGCTGTCAGCAGCTGCCCTGCCTGACAGAATACACCCACATGGTCAGGAAAATATATTTTTGAAAAAAAATAGTTACACTTCAGCCCAGTTCTGCAAAAGAAGCATGGTATTGTCAGCTAGTGAAACAACACATTTCTTTCTGAAAGGAAAGGTATATTATATTATTTTCATGCACTGACCCTCTCTGTGCCTCCTGCCCCAAAGTGCAAGTGACATTTTGGTTTATCACTGTGATGCTGATGGTGAAAATGATCTGGGAGTGGAGATGTTTGGTCAGTTCAGCTTGTAACTCCTGATTGTATTTGATTTCAGAAGATGTAGATGAGAGAGGGGACCAATGTGTGTTGAGGGCTCACTGTGCCGTGCTCACTGATTGTCACAAAACTAGGGTGTTACGGAAAAACCTGAACGAACATTTCAGCCAACCCAATACAAGGTGGATACTGGTGCTCTCATTGTAGAGCTGCGGAAATATAAAAAACTAGACTCAGGGAAGTGAACTTGACCCAGATTGCCCAGCTACCAACCAGAGCCAGGATTTGAACTCAGTTTTACCTGACTCTAAATTATGTTGAATCTATATATTAGTATAAGAATACATCAATGACATTGACCCATGTTTCAGATGAACTCACCTTATAGAATCTATACTCTTGAAAAGAGAAGCTTTGCCTTAAAGATCATTTGCCAAGCATGAGCTCAGGGCTGTGTGGCGGTCTCAGAATTCCATCCATGAGTATGAACTTGACTGTCAGGTCACACTGTGATAACTCAAACACTTTTTTTTTTTAAACAACTTTATTGGAGTACAATTGCTTTACAATGGTGTATTAGTTTCTGCTTTATAACAAAGTGAATCAGTTATACATATACATATGTTCCCATATCTCTTCCCTCTTGCATCTCCCTCCCTCCCACCCTCCCTATCCCACCCCTCTAGGTGGTCACAAAGAACTGAGCTGATCTCTCTGTGCTATGTGATTGCTTCCCACTAGCTATCTATTTTATGTTAACTCAAACACTTTTGGAAGAAACCAAATGTTCTGTGAGTCAGGTATTCCAGCCTAGTCTTCAGAGTAAAAGAATCTAGAAACTGGAAATGTTGTAGGAGTTTACTGTTAGGGTCTGTTACAATCAAGGTAGACAACTAGACAAATGTGTATACATAAGCCCTTATGAGCCAAGCAATGTGTTAGACCATCTCTCCTTTCACAGGTGCTGAAACAAATTTCAGAGTGCATATAGGACTTCTTGAAGATGCGAGGCCAGCTAGTGACCCAAGTGAGGCTGAGTCAAACTTCCCCCACCTTCCCAGCCTGTCCTCACTGTGTATCATGACTCTCTCTCCTGAAACACACCTAAACTCTCTGCTTGTTGCCTACACAGTAAGAATCCTTCTTCCTTTCCCCATCTTTCTGCTTTGCTTCTCTGGTAAGCCCACTGTGAGAAGAAGGATAATTAGTCTCTCTTGGGAAACTGTTTTTAACTTTATATTTAGACATTGATGGAAAAACTTACTAAATGTGATGTTGAACAATAGTTCTTTTAAAAAGTTTTATTTGAAATATACATTCTGAAGTATTTATACACCTATCTATACTATTCAGCACTTATATATGAAACAAACTCTAGTGTAACCACTATACAGGTTAAGAAACAAATCTTTTCTAGCACCTCAAAAGCTCCCATGTGACACTTTCCAGGTTAAGGTAAACATAATCCTGACATGCAGAATAACTGTCCTTTTATTCTTCACAAATACAATGTAGAACAAAAGTGGCAAGACACTAAAAGATTCATAAAATGAACTTCATTCATAAAAGTTAAAAAATTAAACTATACTATTTAGAGACATATACATGTGTGGCAAAACTATTAAGAAAAACACGAGTGATTTTTAATAATATAAATCAAAACATGACATCTCTCTGCTTTAACTCCTTTAGTAAGAGTCTATTGTACGTGAAATAAACCCTTGTTCCTCATCTAACCCCCAAGTATGTGCAAGATCCAGTGCTGCCCTCTGCTTTACCTTGATCTTCCTTTCTCTTGGCCTTACACTATCACTGACCTCAGCTTAGTTCCAAGAACTCAGCAAGCTCACCTGTGCGGTCAGACCCTTTCTGAGCTGCTCCTTCTCAGGACCTTTGCATGGCTTGTACCTTGTCCTAAGATCTCAATCTAATGTCACTTCCTCAGAGAGATCCTCTCCCACCACCTCCAATCTAAATTAGATCAATTCACCTCTTTACGCTTCCATCGTAATGTTTATCGTTAGTGACATTTTATTATTTATTTACTTATTTGTTTGATTATATCCGTCCCCACTAGAACATAAATTCCATGAGGGAAAAGGCCACCTCTGTCTTAGTGATGCTGCCTCCTTAGCAACTAGTACAGTGTCTGCTACACAATAGATGCTGAATAAACAACAGTTGAGTGAATTGGCCAAAGAACAAATCATCCTCTGTGTAGAAGGGGATCAAACACCAAGAATACACAAATGTTTCATAGTAGAATTTTAAGTTCATAGATGAGAGCTGGTCAGTGATAAGAACCAAATATATGAAGAGAAAAAAATAGATCCAGGGGAACAAATCTTGCTCCAAAGGTTGGGACATGGATTCTCATTTTAGGACTAAAATCCATGCATAAAAATTGTTGAGTTTTACCTACTCATTATGATTCCTGCCCCACCCCCGATTCTCTGATCATGGAAAGAAGATTTTGATTAAATCATCATCTGTTGCTTCTAACCCCCTTCCACACCAATAACAGGGAGAAAAGGGAGAGCTAAGGAGCACAAGAGAAGTATGAGAACAAAGTCAAGGCGGGCTGGGACTTTGGGAGACTCAACCCTCTCTGTGTCCAGTCCTAACTCATGCCATGGCCATCATCCAGCTGTGTTATCAATGGACCACAGGTCCCATTGAGGGTCAGGTGACCTTATGAAGCAGAAATAATATGTCACAAAGATACAGTGTAATAAAAGATGTATGTGAAGCTTGGCTGCCAAGCCAGCTTTTCTAAATAACATTCTGATTGCATTCGATGCCTCAGCAACCCCACTATTCCTGCTCCCCGGGCACGCTGCAGCCAATATATGCACTGGATGATGAAAAGCCCAGGGACCCACTGGGCAGAAGCCAAATCACCTTATCGGCAACATCAGCATAAAGGTATATAAAGCAATCCTGTTAAATATTTAGATGTGTAGGGCCCCAGTGCATGACACACACTCAGCTAAAAATATACTTTTTTAACCAGGAAACTTGAGGTTATAAACCAGTACAATATTATGCCTTTTAAAGGGAAGTGAATCTGAGAAGTATTCATTGCATATTAACCTATGGGATTTAAACCATCACCATCAAATCACATGGATTATTGAATAGCAGCATTAATCCCTTACATTTACATTTTACTTTTGTTGCTGCAAATCACTTTCACAGGCATATTGTTTTTTTGATGCTCAAAACAAAAATCCATGAAGATAAGTTTATTAGCAAGTATTTTTTGAGCATCTACTGCAGACAGGGCATCAAACTGTGCACTGAGAGATACAGAGACTAGCCCTCAACTGGAGAAAGAGGGCATAAGAGAAATGATCAGGTATTATCATCTCCTTGAGGGAAATGTAATGGAAGGAGCAGCAGGAGGATATTAAAGATCAAAGTAGGGCTTCTCTGGTGGCGCAGTGGTTGAGAGTCCACCTGCCGATGCAGGGGACACGGGTTCGTGCCCCGGTCTGGGAAGATCCCACATGCCGCAGAGCGGCTGGGCCCGTGAGCCATGGCTGCTGAGACTGCGCGTCCGGAGCCTGTGCTCCGCAATGGGAGAGGCCACAACAGTGAGAGGCCTGCGTACCCCGAAAAATAATAAATAAATAAAAATAAAGATCAAAGTAGACTTTAACGGGAAGAACAAGCATTATCCTGTGCCTGTTATCATCAAGAAAATGTCCTAGGTTTATGGCTTAGAACTAACCACTCCACAATTGCTTAGAGCACAGATGAGGATACAAAACATTCCAGAAAAATAATAATTATAAGTACAATATCATATGTACATGCCGACTGAGTGACCCAGATATAAGGGGGTAAGAGTTTGAGGAAGGTAGACTGAATAAGGTTTGTAGAAGAAATTTGATTTTGGCTAGTATTTCAGGGAAAGGTGATATGAAGAAAGTGTAAGTGAGCTTGCACATGTGGGAATGTGTAAAAGTGTTTTCCCAGTTGAGGGCTTATTTTTCACATTGAGAATAATGTAAGTTCTCAAGGATTACAGAGCTAACCAGCTAGAACTCAAATGTATTACAACCTGTCTTATCTCAAAATGCTACCTACAAATAAAAGAAATGATCTGTTCACCCATTCAATAAACAGGGACCAAGTATTGGAATGGAGTCAGAAGACTGACATGTGCAGACAAGGTATTCCAATTGACAAGGTAGAAAGCAGGGACTATCTAGAATGCATAGGAGAGTCTCCTGGAGGAAGCATCTGAGTTGATTTAGAGCATTGATAGGAGGTAACAAGGGGAGACCTAGGATAAGGGCATTTGTGATAGAAGCAACAGAAATGGAAAAAGAAAGGCTTGCATGTGATGGCTATAGCAGGTCATCTTCCTGCT
>NW_006792628.1:539001-566057 GCF_000442215.2 Lipotes vexillifer
GAACCCATCAAGCCCTCATCTCTCCTTTCCTGAGTGAAGGCCTTGGTGAGGTGGTGAGAAAGGAAGAAGGTAATGCACACTTCCACCAAGACTGAGCAATTCAGAAGTCCCACTGGCAGCATCAACACCAGGCAGAGAGTGCAGGTCCCCGCTTGGCTCCAGCTACAGAGGTAAGCCCTGGGGACTGCTTGTTCTGGAGATGCTCCTTCTCAGATTATACCCAAGGTCAAAACAGTGGTTTAAAAATATCTGGCAATTGACAATAATGAAGTTGAGCTTGATATTAAAGCCTAAATTGTGCATACACTTCTTCAGCCTTCTATATTCTTCCTTTATCCTCTCTCTCCTATTTTCTTTGATGTCTCTTGAATATCTGAAGGCTTGCTTAGAACTATTAAGGGTAAGTATGTTAGATTTCATCGAATCATTTTTGTTCAAAGTGAGTGTTAATTACAGTTATACCTCTTGAACTTCTCTTAATGAACTATTTAAACCAACCCTCTGAAGAAAAATGATACTGTTTAGAGCCATAGCTAATCATCAGGGATCATTTTTCCCTAAGGCTTTCTTTGAGGATAAACCCCCATAGTATCCTCTCTTATCATTGATACGAGATCCACAATAGAAAAAAAAAAAAAAAAAAAAAAACATGTAAAAAAAAAAAATAAATAGGGCACTTTATTTTCCCCTGCTGTAATGTTAGAGAAACAGAGCTACTACATAAACACTTAGAGCAAAGAAAATATAAATTAAGAAAAGCCCAAACCACTAATTCACCAATTACAACTAAAGACACCATGCATGGAGAATGGGAGGATGTGGATTTGGGGCCTAGATCCACCACTTCCCAACTGTGATCCTCTTAAGATTACAGCTATTCCATCTGTAAAATGTGGATAGCCACCACCTGCGCACTGCAGCCTGCTGTCCATCTCACAGGGTTGCTGTGTGCTTGTGAGGATTCAATGATCTCACCTGGCACAATCTCTGACACATTGGAAGAAAGTAAAAACTATAATTTAATAAGTGAATAATGTATAAAGAGGCAGGGTGCTGTTGTACAAAGAGTGTGGCCTTTTAAGTCAGAGAAACTTGGGTTCAGAAACTGGGTTGCCCCTGGGATTGTATGACTGTGGATAATCATGAGATTTCTCTGAATTTCATTAAATGAGAACACCTGGGACAGGCCTAGAATGGGATTAGGGGAGACAATAAAATGTTTATTTTATGTGCCTTTCCTTTTGCTTCAAAACAACCTATCATCCAGAACCTTCTACTTTTTATCTGATGTAGGGTTACACTTACTGAAAATCTGCACCCCTGGCCATATAAGGACATATAAGGATGTCACCCAGCCCACTCCTAATGGGTCTTCTGTTGAAACTCCTCCAAGCTAGCAAGGCACAGCTTCTGAAGCTTTAAGATTAAAAAAAAAAAAAAAAAAAAAAAAAAAAAAAAAGCTTTAAGATTAAAAAAAAAAAAAAAAAAAAAAAATAGAAAGAGAACAAGAAGGAGACAAAAAAGCAAGTACTAAAATTTATGTTTGTATGAGTTTGAGTGTGTGTGTGTGTGTGTTTGAGTGTGTTCAAGAGTGTGAGTGTGTGATTTCCCTAGTAAGGTCTGGATGAAAACTTAGCTGCAGGGAGCAGATCAATATGAAGCAGTATATATATAATAAGTGTATGCTGAGGGCCCCAGGACTCATTCAGTACAGTTGTAGCTAAGCTATTTGACCAAGGTCCCTGGAGTTAGCAGAGCCCCGCCCAGAGCCACACAGGACACTTACTGACTAAGAGTCAGGGCCAGGTTAGTTAAGGACAAAGAAATAGCCTAGAATTTTGTGTCATTTTCACCTGCGTGGAGAAAAACAACTTCCAAATTTGCCATTGTAAGAAATAATTTTCCTATTTTCTCAGACTGGCTTTTATTTTTTCCTGTCTGAGGTTTTTCTGTAAATGGGTTATTCAGGCAAGTAAAAAGGCAGAAAAATAAACACTGCTACTGTTTTCAAATTACAACTACTATGGCTGTTAGTAATCCTTGATCAGTCCTGCCACGCTTCAGTAACAGTATTCCATACACTTCCTCCTTACCAGTAATCTTTAATGTATAGGAAACATTGCCTTTTTTTTTTTTTTAAATCAGAACCTTCAAAATTGCATATATGAAAGTAGCAATCTACTATATAAATTTGAGGTTTAGTTCACCTAGCAACAACAACAGAAAGAAAAGAAATTGTAAAAATCAGCTGTGACTGTGCTGTTAGAAATATTGAATCCAGCTAAGTCCTTTCTCCTGCCTTTCCCAAGCACAGGGATAGGATATGGCTATCGAGTCTGTCAACTGGAAAATTCTTCCTAAAGGGTAAAATGCAATATTATGGATCACAGTCAACCAAAGAGGGAAAAAAAAATAAAATAGAAAATTGCCCTCCAAACTGATAAAAACCCATCTGTCTCCCATGACAAGGTAGTGCCGTTCTTCACAGCCTCCCATCCTGAAGACATTTAGAGGGTCATAATTTCCAGTTCCTTTTACTTTTATTCTTCTTCCTTTTTCTTGATGAGGGAAGGCAGACCTGAAAGGAGCTGGTTGCTGAAGACTAAGAGAAGATGGCCTGAACTAATTCATCTTGTGACCTTTTAGTGCCTTCACAGTAAGGTGATTTAATAGCACTTAATCTGTCAAAAATCTGAAGCTTTGTAATAACTGTATATTAAACCATTTTTTATGGAGCATTAGCTAAAGTCCTCCCAGTTTACAAAGAAAGAGAGAAAGAAAGAAGAAAGAAAACACTTGCCATATTCATCCTCATTAAACTTCAGTTATTCCCTAGTGGGATTGTGTGCTGTGGAGTGACCAGCCCACAGAGCAGTTATGTCTCTGCGTTATGCAGTGTCCAGATGAGGGCCAGACCTTATGGCCTAACTGGAGCATTGTAGGCTGGGTCATGTTGCTGACTCTGAAGACAGATTTGCTGCTCAAAGCCTCCCAGGAGAGACATGGGAAAATTCTGCACAAATGGGTCCTGTGACTGTTTCGAATCCAGAGTACTTTGTTGCAAAGAGAAACAAATTGTGACTGCTTTGTCTCAATGTATGTTTTTTTTTTTTTTTCCCAAAAACCAGTTATCTAACACCAACTGTGTGTCCAACAATTAAATTCAATTCTGATCCTATCTACCTGGAGTTAGTATCAGATCCCAAAAGTTAAAGGGCTCACTCCCACAAGACTTCCCCGACTTCAGATGCTAGCCACAAGTGGTGTTCCCAGGTGACCCACACTTCAGACCAGCTAATTACAAATCTGTGGATTCGCACAACACCCTCCTCAGGTTCTATAATTATTTAACCACTCATAGAAATCAGGAAAGTACTTTGCACAGAATTATAAAGGATACAGCTCAGGAACAACCAAATGTAAGAGATGCATAGGGCAAAGTATGGGCATGAGAAACACATAGCTTCCATCGCCTCTCCAAGCATTCTACCCTCCCAGCACATCAATGTGTTCACCAGCCCAGAAACTGTTCAAGAGTTTTATAACCCAGTCTCTAGCCCTCCTCCCCATCCCAGAGGGTAGGGTGTAGAGCTGAAGTTTCCCACCCTCTAATCACATGCTTGGTCTTTCTGGTGACCAGCCTCTATGCTGAAGCCAGCTAGAGGCCCTACTCTGAGTCACTATTAGTGGAAACTCAGGTGTGGTGAAAGGAGTTTGTTATGAAAAACAAAAAAGACACTCCTATTATTCAGAAAATCCCAAGCATTTTAGGAGCTCTGTGCCAGGACCAGGAAAAAAGGCAAAATATGTTTTCTTTATTATACCATGCTTGGACACAGTCTGTACAGTTTGACAAGGACAGGTTAAGACCAGGTTAGAAATTTTACCTTGAGTGGATCTAAAATTCCACTTCTTTTTTTTTTTTAACATCTTTATTGGAGTATAATTGCTTTACAATGGTGTGTTAGTTTCTGTTTTATAATAAAGTGAATCAGCTATACATATACATATATACTTACAGCTACCTAGTGATCTTTCATGTATTTCTTTGAGAATTCATACTTGAATTATTTTTTCCATATCTGTTTAACACCCTCTCCTCATTAACAATTCCTCAGGGTTCAGTTTCAGCTTACCTCCTCCATAAGCCTTCTTTCCCTGACCTCCCAATCCTTGTCATTCTTGCCTGCCCTCCCCTTTCTCTGAGTTCCTGTGTCACCTGGAATCTGTGACACAAGCTTGGTTAGTATGGGATGGTCCAACTGGATCATAAATTCTGTATTTTTTGGTGTCAAACAAGAAAGAGATGGCACATTTAAATCAGAATAAGTTGAGGAAATTTCATAAAATAATTATTGCTTTGGTCAATAAGTTCATTCGGGTTTTTTGTAAGATGTTACAGAAAAACCCAAACGAACTTTTTGCCAACCCAATATTGTCAAAAGTGGAGACAGGGAGTAGGGAAAAGAAAAGAACACCAGGGTTAGCAATAGCCCTGTTCCATCCTTAGGCCTGAAGTGATGGGTAAGGGGCCGATGACAGAACTGGAAAGAAAGTTGTACATAGAGGACTTCTTTTAAAGGATCTGTGACTTCTGCTAGAAAAATAAAATCAGACCCAGATGTTACCACAGAGGTGGCTGGTTGAATAAGTATCCAAAACCTACTGTCTGATTTCCTACTAGGGTTCCCCATTGGCTGGACCAAGCCAGAAGCCACACACAAGTCAGCTCATTGATTAAGTCCATACAGATCATCCCTGGGGCAGAGAGGAGGTGGCAGGTAGCTCTAGAAGTACTAAATAGCAGAGGGGAGTTTAATAAATAACCACTGAGGGGTGTATCCTGGGCCCAGAGGGACAAATACCCCTGTATCAGGTCACTTAGACTCTACTCTATGGCTGCCACACTCCTATGCCCCCTCTTTCTGCCTCAAATATTGGAAAGATGCTCCCTAAAAGTGTACCTTGAAACATCATTATTTCAACCTCTTTATTGACTAACATTTAGCAAAAAGAGCCAAGGAAGTAAGGGACTAAGAAGATTCAAAGTGTCAAACCCAATGGATGAGCAATAGGACTCATCAAGCCTCTGTCTTCAGATACACTTTTCTCTTAGTTTCAAAAAGCTGCCTTCCTAGTTTTTCTCCTACCTCATTGCAAATTTTTGGGCTCCTTTGCCTGCTCCATCCCCTCCCCTCCATGAATTTTCTTTGAGCTCTTCTCTCTTTATCTTTACACTTTTTTTTCCCCTAAAAGAGTGCTCAATTATTGTGGTTTTAAATGTCATTAATATGCTTATGCCATGGAAGTTTTTTAAATCTCAAATCAGACATTTTTGGTCAATTCCAAGCACATATATCACACTCTCTACCTAGCAGCTCTTACTGAATATCTCACATAAATATTAAAGCTTATCATCTCTGCAAATAAACTCCTTCAGTTTTTCCTAACTCATTAAACAGTACCTCCAGCCACCAAGTTGTTCAAACCAGAAGCAAGGGTCACATTGCCTCCTCCCGACTCTCTATGTCCGGACTTGTAAATCTCCACCAGATCCTGGAGACTCCTGCTATAGAGTATGCATGGAATCTTCATACTCTACAATAGCTGCTTCTGTCCAAACAAGAAGTATCTCTCACTGAACTACTAATTGATCTCTCTGCTTCTTTGTTGCCTCCAAATCACTTTCCTTACTGCTGGCAGAATGACCATTTAAAAATGTTAATCCAATCCTGTATTATTCCTCTTAAATTCCTTCACCAACTTCCCATTATGTTTAGAATCAAATTCAAATTCCCTCCTCTGTGCTACAAGCCCCTGTGTGATCAAGCTTTGCCTACCATCCAGACTAACCAACCTGACCTCCCACCACTCTCCTTTCTCATTCCTTGATCTACCAAGTTCATTTCTGCCTGAGAAGCCTCATTATAGTTTCTCTCCCTACTGCTGGGAATGTTCTTCCTAAAGAATGTGAGTGCTGGCTATTTCACTGGCTTAAGTTTCAACTCACATGTTACTTTCTCAGAGAAGTCTCCCCTGATTGTCTTAAGTGAAATTATTTCCCTCATGACCATCCTCAAATTTCCTACCTGTTTCATTCCTTCATAGCCTTATCATTATCTAAAATTATACTATTTATTATCAGTTATAGTCTTCTCCTTTAGAATGTAAATTCCTGGAAATTGCTTAAACGAAGGCTGGTACGTAATAGTTACTCAATCAATGGTTTTTTTTTCTGAAACTAATGGGTGATTGAATAAAGGATGTCATGAATAAAAGACAATTCTCTCCTTTCCCTTTCCCTGAAGAATCTTTAATTCAATTAAATAAGCACCTATCTCATAACTTAATATATTAGTTGTTTGTATACAACGTTTATCTTTCCCAAATGCAATGAAAGATTCTGAAGACTGAAAATACATTTCCTGTAACATTCCATCCCTCATGGCTTCCAAGACATTATTTTCAAGCTAGGAGTTGCTGAGTAAATAATTGTTGAAAGAATAAATGGAAGAATCGAATGGGAGGGAATGAAGGAACAAAGAAGTACCTTTCTCTTCATATGATAACAAGCTCAGCAACTAAAATAGCTCCAACCAACAGCAACTTGAGCACACCCTCTCATGGAAATAACCATCTTCTCTGTCTAATACTCTCTCCCTGGTGATCTTCATTTCTTGAAAATTTTAGCCTTTGCACAAAATCTGAAGAAAGAAAAAAAAAAAAAGAAGAAGCACAACTAAAACTCTCAGAGAAGCTTGGTTAAAGAGCGAGAAACAGAGGTAAGCAGTGGGTATGATTTAAGAGAGGTACTTCAGACTCCATAAATTTTCTCAGTCAGCATTAAAGCTGCTTAATATTTTATATAGCATTGCTTTCCTAGGTGTGATATCAAGAAAACCTCATAAATGTATAAGTTTTTTCTTTGGATTTGTTTTTTTCTCCTGTCATCAGGGTTGTTTTTTGTTCACATTGCCTATATTCCCTCACCCCCCCATTTTGTTCATTCTTCCCAGTTATAAAGATCTGTGCTTTCCCTTGATTATAGTTAAATAGATTCTGGATCATTATCTTCCTATCTATTTTTTTTTGAAGTAATATATTTATTTCAAATGAAGATGGGAAGTCTGATGTTTCCTTCATTCATTCACTCATTCCTTCAATCAGTGTCTTGTATACTAAGTGTATTGGAATAAAATCAAAGATTTATAAAAATAGGTCCATTTAAACTTCCTGCCCATGGCATAGATGTTAGAAGATTTTAAATTGAATTTTAACACAACACCGAATTCCAATTTGCAAACATGAGGTTAGATATGTTTTTTGGGGAGTTTTTTTGTTTGTTTGTTTGTTTGTTTATTATTTATTTATTTATTTTGTATTCAGCCTGTATTCAACACCTTCTTTTATACCATGTTGGTTCACTTAAAGTGTGTGGAGGGGTAAGAGGGTAGGTATATATGATATAATCCTGTTTCCTATTGAACACTAAGTTTCACTGAGAGAAGGGATGAATTCCTTTATATTTTACACACTTCCTGCATGAATCCAAAGTGAGAGACATAATGGCACAAATAAATTCATAGCATTTTATTACATTTCCATATTTTTCCAATTCAAGTCAATCTGGCTTCAAGCTTTCATTTGTCATTCTTGGCAAGATCCATTAGCAGCCATGTTCTATGAACTGATTTTACCCTCTGATGTCCAGATAAAACCAAGAGGGTTAAAAAGTCCAGGAAATAAGGGAAACACTCTGGTCATCAACCTCTTTAGATACCAAAGGTCAGTGGCTCTGTTACCAGCTGTAACTCTCAGTGCAAGGTTGACTGCAGGCAACCCTTCTACTGTTCTGAAGCCTGCAGTAATTGTGTCTGGCCACATGGTCATTCATCAGGTCCAAGCATCTCCCATCTAGTGTCTTATTCAGTCCACAACACATGCAAGTGGACCTCTACCACAAGCAGAGCCAACAAATCCCAGTTCCCTTTCTCAATCTTAAGAAAGTCAGTTTCTGGAGATAAGTACTCCCCTCTGTACTTGAACATCTCTCCAATAATCTAGTCCCCTCCTGTCTCTACCTAAAATAGCCTGAACTGGTATTTCACAACCCTAGCAGGTCTATAACATCAATTTTATAATAAATATTTGGTAATGCAAAATTTATTATCCTGAGATAAAATTTATACCCTACATATTCATGTGAAAAAAATAAAAAGAAAGGGAAGAAAGAAAGAAAGAAGAAAGAAAGAAAGAAAGAAAGAAAGAAAGAAAGAAAGAAAGAAAGAAAGAAAGAAAGAAAGGAAAGAAAAGAAAGAAATGCCCTATTTGTATTATAAAAAAAAAAATGAGAGGAAAAGCAAGAAAGGAAAAAAAGAAAGAAATGCCCTATTTGTATTATAAAAAAAAAAATGAGAGGAAAAGCACCTTATGATAAAATAATGTTTTAATACATTAGTGCCTTAATCTGATTTCACTAGACAAAACAAGGAAAGAATCCAGGTGATTGGACCACCACAAGGAATCATTATGACTTTAACAATCACAAATGTGGACTGGTACAGCTGCACTGTATTGGCAAACAAATACCTCAGGCTTAATTTTAGTCAGTAATGGTAACATTCTGAAGAAAATACACTGAAATCCTTTCTCAATTCCCACAATACTTCACTGTGTAATAAAGAATTTGATCTCAGCCCAAAGAGAAGTCTGGCCTTTGTCTCCAGTTCTACCTCTAAATCCTTGGAATTTTCTGAGTGATTGGAGTGTTTTGTTATTCATGGTGGGCCCCTTGGATCACACTTGATAGTTTATGCTGAGATGACTCATATGGGGACAGCCCATGCCAGAAAGACCAACCATGTGATTAGAGGATTGAACCACATGATATCAGCTAGACCTCTGGGTAAGAGAAAGTGGCTGGAAATTGAGTTCAATGATATAGGCAATCATTCAATAAATTATGCCTACATAATAAAACCCCAATAAAAACTCTTAACAGTGAACCTTCCAGGTGGTCAATACTCTGTGCATTTTGTCCCACATTGATGCCAGGAGTGTAACGCACCCCTGAGGTCATGGAAGCATTGCATCTGGAACCCTCCCAGACTTTGCCCTATGTGTTTCCTCTTTGGTTTGTTCTAATTTGTATCCTTTTGCTAAAATAAAACTATAATTATAAGTATTCCACTTTACTTAGTTCTGTGAATTTTTCTATGAAGTGATCAAACCTGAGGGAGTCTGTGGGAACCCCCAAATTTGAAGCCAGTCAGTCTGAAATGAAGGTGGTCCTGGGACTCTTGAATTTGTGGTTGCTGTCTGAATGAGGGCAGGAGGGTAGTCTTGTGGGGACTGTTCCCTCAGATTGTTCATTTTGCCTAATTCTTTGGATTATGACACTGGAAAATTCAGTGAATATTAAAAATCATTAAAAATATTTTATGTTTAATCTACTTCTGGCAAGGGCAGCATAGATTTGTTTCAGAATAAATTTACTGTTGAAAATAACAAGAAAAAATTAAAACTATCATTTGGAAAGCATTGGAGAGCTACCATGTCAGTGTCAAATAGTGAAGCCAAGATCCAGGAGAGGAGTGAAGCTTATGGAATGACTCCAGCATCTTGGAGCCAGTTTCCTCCTTAAGTTAATTGTCAATTTAGAAAGAAGAGGTTGAGAAGCTGAGAAACCAAGCAGAACTTTCAGTAAACTCGTATAATCTAGTGGACAAAAATCACAGTTTTAACTCCTTCAATGATGAGGAGCCCTGCTAAACACCCCAGGTTTGCAATTGCAATGTCAAAATACAAAGCCCCATATTTCTGATGTGAGTGAGTCAGAAATAGCTTAGCCTTCTCAGGGACTGAAGTTACATTCAATCAGCTCAATCTTTGACTGATATCAGTTGATCTGCTATATTATACCTTCTTGTCACCCCCACCACCACAGCCACCTCAAATAATAGAACAGAAACCAGAGCTGCACAACAATCTACTCTTTTTTCATACATAATTTTTGGCACTCAACAACAACAACAACAAAACAGACATTTAGAAGATATGGCAAGAACACAAATGAAGAGAAAAGAATAGAAAATAAGACTAGATCTATAGAGAATCAAAATAATAGAGTCACCAAAATACACCTTGTTTTTTTTTTTTTTTTATGATTGCAATATTCCAGGAATTAAAATACAAAATTGATAATGTTGACAAAGAACTAAAACTATGAAATATAATTAAATTGCAATACTAAAAGTAAAAAGAAAAAATACAAAAGCCTGAAATCAATAACTTGAAGAATTGGTTTAAAAAGGGATTAGACTTACCTGAATAGAAATTTAGAGAACTAGATGATAGCTCAGAAGAAAATATTCTGACTACAGTAAAGAAAGATAAAAAGGTGAAAAATACAGAATAGAGCATAAAAGACATATGAGTTATTGTTATAGCTCTACATGCTTATAATTGAAATCTCACAAAGAAAAAGGAGTTAAAACAGATAAGAAACAAAATTCGGAGATAATAGCTGAGGATTTTCCAAAACTGAAACTAAAAAATATCAAAGTTCAGGAATTACTATAAACCTCAAGAAAGATAATGACATCTAAACAAAACAACTAAAAAAATAATAATTATTATAGTACACTGCTTAAATGCAAATAACAGAAAGAGAATAATCTTAAAAGCATATAAACAAAAAGGACCTTTTAATTTCAAGGGAGCAATAACTGACCTCTCAATTAAATAAATAAATAAATAAACAAACAAACAAATAAATAAATAAATAAAGCCAGAAGACAATGAAATGATATCTTCAAGGTGGTGGGAAAAATTAAAAAAAAAAAAAATAGATGACAATCTAGAATTCTATATCCAGTGAGGAAAAAGTAATGCCTCAAAAATGAAGGCCAAGTAAATTTTTTCAGAGAATCAATAACTGTGAAGTTTTTCACTGGTATAATAATCATAAATGAAATATTAAAAGCAGAAGAAAAGTGATTCCCCCTTAGAAGAAATAAAGATCATTGGACAGGGTAAATATATGGGTATGTATATACACAATATATAACACATAATATATAATATACATAACTACATTTTAGAAAATTTTAAATTACATGAAAATAATAGAAAAATATGAGAGGAATATAATTGGAGTAAAAGTATCCTAAATCCCTTGCATTGTCTCAAGAATGAAGAAAATGCTAATTTATACTACAATTTAATAAGACAATACCTAGATTCTTAGTCATCTTTAAGAAAGGCTAAAAAGGGAAGAAAGAAAGAAACATATAATAGTCAAAAAAATAGAAAGCAAAGAATAAGTTTGTAGACTTAAACCTCAATATACAGGTAATTATATTAAATATAAATGACCTAAACACTCCAAGTGTTTAGATCAAACACTCCAAGATACTTTCAGATTAAGAAAACACAGTTCAGTTCACCAGGAAAACAATAAGAAGTCAAAACTTCTATGTACCTTAAAAACACTTAGCATTTAGAATTAAAATTTATGTGGTTCTAGGTTCCACACAAGGGTTTGCTTTCTTTTGTTTTGTTTTGTTTAAATTTATGGATCATCTGAAAGTCATACAGAAAACAGGGCAAACTTTTAATTTTGCAGGATTGCCCTGCCCATTTCCAGATATTTAACATTTCTGTACCTCCATCACTGAATGTCAAAAATACCATGGCTACTCTCCAAACATCCTCTAGAAAGCAATATTAATCCAATCATTAGCCTTTGCCACCAGAACAGAAATAGGAGGATGTCCTCCTATTTGCCCTGTAGTATAAAAAACTGGTAACTGCTACATGAGTCAAGGAAGCTCTGGAAATCAAGGATTCAAAGGGCTTTCTGCTTATCTTGTAAAGTGAAAGAGGAAAATTACATTTTCATTCTTAGGTGATAATTACACAGAAAGAGAGACAGAGAAAAACACACACACACACACACACACACACACACACACACATACCCACAAACAGAGGTCACTTAATTTCTCAGAAAGTTTCACAAATTATGGTTAAATAAATAACAGATAGTATTACTTCTGCATTCTAAGAGATTAAAGTCTAGGAGAGAGAAGCCACAGTCAAAAATCACTGAAATTCAGAAAAGAGGAAGTAATGAAAACAATTGCAAGTGGGTTTGAAGAAGAGAATGATAGCACCTATTTTCTTTAATATGTTCCCTATTAATCATAAGTATATTTTAAATGTCCCATGGATGAGTCTAATGCTAAGTGAGAGATAAGAATCAGTGTTCCATGTTCTCAAGGATAATGGTGCACTTGTATCCTAATTCTATATCTTCTACTTACTAGACTATGGTGCAAAGCTTCCTAACATAAGAGTTGTTAAAAATGGATATTCCAGGGCACGATACAGCCCTGATAAATCTCCAGATTTGTCCAGGAATTTGCATTTTTCAAGGTCATCAGAGAATTCTGATGAAAATAGCACCCTGGACAACCCTTTGGAAACAGCTTTCTGAAGATGCTGAGCACATTTATTCTGATAAGACATATTTTTCAGTGTAAACCTGGAAGGGTGGCTCCTCTTAAAAACACCAAGTAAGGGGAGTCTAGAGAGAACCATACATAGAGAATGGGTTGCCTTCAAGAAAGGAGATGTGCATCTTTGGGTCTGCTCTTGTATTGCTGAAGGGCAGAGTGGGTGGGGGTTTACTTGGGGAAAAATTCCTGAGAGAGCTTCACAAGTTGTCCCTGGAGCCTGAGGACAGATGTGAACATTGAGACCTGTGCCTTTTTCTGTTCTAGAGAATTTGGAAGATGAGAAGAAAGGAATAGAGGCAAAGAGTGCCGTTCAGATTTCCATTTGCCGGTGGTGTGTTCAAAAGAATTCCTCAGAGGTTTCTGGAGCTGATGCAAAGAGGGACAGACCTTAATAAAGGATATGGGAGCCGTGGGGCTACCCAGGGAACTGTGGGTTGGAGAAAGCTATCATCTAGCAGGAGCTGTGTTGAAGGCACAGACAGATCAAAGGGAGAAAAGCCAATATTCTGTGATAGGATTATTAGTTTTTTTTTAACAACTTCGATTTTTATTTATTTATTTATTTATTTTGGCTGTGCTGGGTCTTCGTTGCAGCTCTTGGGCTTCTCTAGTTGAGGCGTGTGGGCTTAGTTGCAGTATGTGAGATCTTAGTTCCCTGACCAGGAATCGAACCTGGGCCCCCTACATTGGGAGCGCAGTGTCTTAACCACTGGACCACCAGGGAAGTCCCTGATAGGATTATTTAGTGAGAAGAAGGGCCAGGTGAAACTGGACCCTTCCCCCTGGAAACCACATATACCATGTGGGCATAAGTCTCCCCCTGAAGAAAGCAACATAAGCTTAAAGACTCAGAACACACTAGAGACAGCTGTCTCCACCCCTCTGACTGTGTGACCCATGTCAGAAGAGAATATCAGCCTCCCTGATCTCTCTACCAAGTTCTCAGCCCGGAGGGAGACAGACTCAGAGCTGGGCTAGGACTGAACCTGGAGAAAACCCTCCCCATCTCACTCAGAAGTCCTTCGGAGCCACAGTTCAAGACTCTGCAGTGGGAGGGCAAGGAAAGAAGAACAAACTGGGGTTTTAAACTGGACTGGATTAATTTTAATAATTTAACGTGACAATAAAGTTTGGGGATCTGCTACCCAACGGGAAGGGAGCTGAGACAGAGAAAAATTGAAGGAATTATTTAGAAAAACAAAGACTATTTCATGTGTGAAACCCTTCTGTACTGTGACCCCTCAGTAAACTGGTTAATAGCTACCTAACACCAGAAGTGAGATAAAAACCTTGACTTGAGTCCTCCCCTCTAAGTGCCTGGACATTTACATGTATCATTTTCTCCTTAGGCCTCAGTAACTCCCAGATAGTCACACCCCACATCATTTCAAAAAAGGCTACACTTCAGCATGTCCTGAGTGGGCTTGCCTTTTCCTCACTTTTCCCTGTTATCTGGAGAAAGCTCTTGATTCCAAGACTACAACAAAGCCCTTGTGTTGGCAGCCTCTTGCAGCAGCACTGATGGCAATCAACACCAATTTGGAGCTGTGGGGTCACCAGATGGGCTGACCTTGGGCCATTCCAACACAGGCAAGGTTGGGCTGGGACTGCCTGTCCATCAACCTGGCTTTCTCTCCTCTTGCATGCTTGGAGTGCTGAGAGCTGCCTTGCAGGTGGGAAACAATTACATTACCATAAACCTCCAATTAGAGAGCCTCCCAGCCAGGCTGATCTGATCCCTTTACAAGAGCTGCTAAAGGTGGCCAAGTTCTGCCCCAGATCTGCATATTCACTCACTCAGAAGATACAGGAAGTTACAAAAAAAGAAATTTGGAGAAGGAATTGTGCCCAATGAGTTTGGCACCTGAGGGTTGCATACAGACATAGCTGCTGGTACAGGAAGGATTAGAAATTAGTAAACAGACCAGTCTCCAGTTTTAATAAGTGGGCTGAGAAAAGATTAATTCTCCCCTTTCTGAAAGCATGCTTTGGATCTGGGCTACTCTGTCTTCAGAGATGTTTTCAATTCATATGTTCTGAGAAAAATACCAGGAAGATCAGTGGGAGGACAGTCTCTCTACTAGACAACTAATCATACCTTTATGATTAATTATGCATCATTTTCATAGTAAGGTAAAAGCTAATATTGCTAATGCAGTCCTCACTAAAATAATCACAAGATAAGCATTTATTTAAAATTAAAGTTTCCTCTTCTAGATTCAAGATATTTGGCTCTAAATCTAGTATACCATAAACAAGAGTTCTAGTTTTTAAATATTAAACATCTACACACACTTTCAATAAAGAAATCAGTACAATATATGAACAAGAGTATACGATGGTAAGGAATGTACAATATCCTTAGTGTATATCACAGAAAATAAGAAATTATCTGAATTTAGACCAAGTAGTAGAAACTGGTCTATGTAAGGTTTAACACCAGCATTTTCTTTATTTTATTCCTTCAAGCCCAAACACTTGAATGCAATAGTTAATCTAGAATAGTCAAGATCTATCAAATCCCAGCCTTTATTAAATATGTGCATGAATGATATAAATCTTCCATGAGTGCAGGGTCACTTTGATCCTTTCGGTGGCTCATAAAACAGCATGTATCCTCGTGCAGACAAAGGAGGTGGGCACCACGTCTGAGCCAGGAGCTGCAGAAGTGTCTTTGAAAGGAGGGCAAGGACGCAGTTGAGTCTTAGATTGCCTCAGAGACTAAGACTAGATTTTTCTAAACTCAGTTTGGAAGAGAAAGACAATGAAAAGTGGAATTTTTATCAATTGAACTCATCTCCTGATCCTTCTCTATTGCTATCTACAGGTTGCGGGCATAAAATCTCACATTCAATGGTGTCCTGATGATATCAAATTGGGTTGAATGAAGCCTAATTGCCTCTGCCCCAGAAGGATCTTCAACCTGAAGTCAGAAACCTATTAGCTGTCACCATGAGGGACTGATAAGGAAAGCAATGGCCCTAGATTTTTTGGAAAGTGTTTTAGCAAAAAAAAAAAAAAAAAAAGGGGGTTCTCATTCATCTGTAAGTAACACATTTGTTTGATACTCTTTTATTACTAAAACCTAAGGTGTCAGTATTTTAATATTTTTTTAAGGGCTTTAACAGCACTTTTACCTTAAAGGATGGTTGAGAGATGAGCTACTAATTATCTGAGGAGATTGTGAGACAGAGTCAGTAAGGGAAGGTCAAAACTTAAACAGGCCACTAAGGCCACATTCTGATGCTTATACGTAAATAGAGGTAAACAAGCCATTTTGCTCAGAATGCCTAAAGGAGGAGCAAGGAGAGAGTGGATTTAGAACACCTGTGGTGGTTCACAGAAAAGACAGTATATGAGGCCAGGGTATAAACATGGTTACTGTTATTATTCTGAAGCCTACTGAATAAGGCAGCATTGCCGATGGCTTGTTCTCTCAGGAAACCCCTCAGGAGAGACCAGCAAGTATCCTGCTGGTGAAAGGCCACACTTTTCATTAGGTAACACATAAGCAAGGTTTGGAAGCCTGGATTTTTAATAAGAAGAGTCCAAGTTTTCAGTGTGTGGACATAGTTACTCATATTACAATTTCAGAGTAAATGCTTCTGGCAGAGCTCTCGCCAGTGAATTTCCTGTACTAATCTTGAAGCGGGATCAAGGTAAGTAGCATATCATCACAGAGGCAGGAGTCCTTCAGTCAAGGCAGGTTGGGTATCAAATACTTCTGGCAAAAACCCTGCCAGGCAAGACTGGAAACTTGATATGTTCTACTTTTCCAAAACTGAATCAAAGTTATTTATAACTTGTTAAGTTTTATTTTTATACTAATTTTAATATATTAAACTCTCTCTACCACCATGGTCACATGTAGGACTAACACAGAAACATGGAAAAAGATGGTTTGAACTTCGTTTGAAAAATTAAGATGGTGATAATAACCATTTCATAAAATTGTCATCAGAAAATAACTAGAGAGATGGATCGTAGGGAAGATGGCAGAAGAGTAAAAGGCAGAGATCACCTTCCTCCCCACAGATACACCAGAAATACATTTACACGTGGAACAACTCCGACAGAACACCTACTGAAAGCTGGCAGAAGACCTCAGAACTCTCAAAATGCAAGAAAGTCCCTACGTACTTGGGTAAGGCAAAAGAAAAAAAGAATAAATAGAGACAAAAGAACAGGGATGGGACCTGCACCAGTGGGAGGGAGCTGTGAAGGAGGAAAGGTTTCCACACACTAGGAAGCCCCTTTGCGGGCGGAGACTGCCAGTGGCGGAGGGGGAATATTTCGGAGCGACCGAGGAGAGCACAGCAACAGGGGTGGGGATGGCAAAGCAGAGAGATCCCGCACAGAGGATCGGTGCCGACCGGCACTCACCATCCCGAGAGGCTCGTCTGCTCACCCGCTGGGGCAGGCGGGGCTGGGAACTGAGGCTCCGGCTTCGGTTGGAGCGCAAGGAGAGGACTGGGGTTGGCTGCGTGAACACAGCCTTCAGGGGGTTAGTGCACAACCGCTAGCCGGGAGGGGGTCCAGGGAAAAGTCTGGACCTGCCAAAGAGGCAAGAGACTTTTTCTTCCCTCTTTGTTTCCTGGTGCGTGAGGAGAGGGGATTAAGAGCGCTGCTTAAAGGAGCTCCAGAGATGGGTGCGAGTCGCGGCTAAAAGCGCGGACCCAAGAGACGGGCATGAGACGCTAAGGCTGCTGCTGCCGCCACCAAGAGCCTGTGTGCGAGCACAGGTCACTATCCACACCTCTCTTCCGGGGAGCCTGTGCAGCCTGCCACTGCCAGGGTCCTGGGATCCAGGGACAACTTCCCCGGGAGAACGCACGGTGCGCCTCAGGCTGGTGCAACATCATGCCGGCCTCTGCCACTGCAGGCTAGCCCCACACTCTGAACCCCTCCCTCCCCACCCGCCTGAGTGAGCCAGAGTCCCCGAATCAGCGGCTCCTTTAACCCCATCCTGTCTGAGCAAAGAACAGACACCCTCCAGTAACCTACAGGCAGAGGCGGGGCCAAATCCAAAGCTGAACCCCCGGAGCTCTGAGAACAAAGAAGAGAAAGGGATATCTCTCCCAGCAGCCTCAGAAACAGCAGATTAAGCTCCACAATCAACTTGATGTACCCTGCATCTGTGGAATACACGAATAGACAATGAATCATCCCAAATTGAGGAGGTAGACTTTGGGAGCAAAATTTATGATTTTTTTCTGCTTTTCCTCTTTTTGTGAGTGTGTATGTGTATGCTTCTGTGTGAGATTTTGTATGTATAGCTTTGCTTCCACCATTTGCCTTAGGGTTCTATCTGTCAGGTTTGTTTGTTTTTTTTTTTTTTTGGTATATGTTGGGTTTTTTTGTTTTGTTTTTATTCTTTTTAAAAACTTTTTTTCCTAATAATTTTTTTTATTTTAATAACTTTATTTATCTTTTTTATTTTACTTTATCTTCTTTACTTTATCTTCTTTCTTTCTTTCTTTCTTTCTGTCCTTCCTTCCCTTCTTCCTCCCTTCCTCCCTCCCTCCCTCCCTCTCTCCCTCCATTCTTTCTTTCTTTCTTTCTTTTCTTTCTTTTTTCTCTCTTTCTTTCTTTTCATTCATTCATTCATTCTTTCTTTCTTTCTTTCTTTCATTCCTTCTTCCTTTCTTAATTACTTACTACTTTTCCTCAATTTTATTCTGAGCCGTGTGGATGAAAGGCTCTTGGTGCTGCAGTCAGGAGTCAGTGCTGTGCCTCTGAGGTGGCAGAGCCAACTTCAGGACACTGATCCACAAGAGACCTCCCAGCTCCACATAATATCAAATGGCAAAAATCTCTCATAGGTCTCCATCTCAGCACCAGCACGCAGCTTTACTCAACGACCAGCAAACTACAGTGCTGGACAACCTATGCCAAACAACTAGCAAGACAGGAGCACAACCCGACCCATTAGCAGAGAGGCTGCCTAAAATCATAATAAGTCCACATGCACCACAAAACACACCAGCAGACGTGGACCTGCCCACCAGGACAAGATCCAGCCTCATCCACCAGAACACAGGCACTAGTCCCCTCCACCAGGAAGCCTACACAACCCACTGAACCAAACTTAGCCACTGGGGACAGACACCAAAAACAATGGGAACTATGAACCTGCAGCCTGCAAAAAGGAGACCCCAAACACAGTAAGGTAAGCAAAATGAGAAGACAGAAAATCACACAGCAGATGAAGGAGCAAGATAAAAACCCAGCAGACCTAACAAATGAAGAGGAAATAGGCAGTCTACCTGAAAAATAATTCAGAATAATGAGAGTAAAGATGATTCAAAATCTTGGAAATAGAATGGAAAAAATGCAAGAAACATTTAACAAGGACCTAGAAGAAATAAAGATGAAACAAGCTATGATGAACAACACAATAAATGAAATTAAAAATACCCTAGATGGGATCAATAGCAGAATAACTGAGGCAGAAGAACGGATAAGTGACCTGGAAGATAAAATAGTGGAAATAACTACTGCAGAGCAGAATAAAGAAAAAAGAATGAAAAGAACTGAGGACAGTCTCAGAGACCTCTGGGACAACATTAAATGCACCAACATTCGAATTATAGGGCTTCCAGAAGAAGAAGAGAAAAAAGAAAGGGACTGAGAAAATATTTAAAGAGATTATACTTGAAAATTTCCCTAATATGGGAAAGGAAATAGTTAATCAAGTCCAGCAAGCACAGAGAGTCCCATACAGGATAAATCCAAGGAGAAATATGCCAAGACACAATTAATCAAACTGTCAAAAACTAAATACAAAGAAAGCATATTAAAAGCAGCAAGGGAAAAACAACAAATAACACACAAGGGAATCCCCATAAGGTTAACAGCTGATCTCTCAGCAGAAACTCTACAAGCCAGAAGGGAGTGGCAGGACATACTGAAAGTGATGAAGGAGAAAAACCTGCAACCAAGATTACTCTACCCAGCAAGGTATTAATCAAACTATCAAAAATTAAGTACAAAGAACAAATATAAAAAGCAGCACAGGAAAAACAACAAAAAACACACAAAGGAATTCCCATAAGGTTAACAGCTGATCTTTCAGCAGAAACTCTTCAACCAGAAGGGAGTGGCAGGACATATTTAAAGTGATGAAGGAGAAAAACCTACAACCAAGATTACTCTACCCAGCAAGGATCTCATTCAGATTTGATGGAGAAATTAAAACCTTTACAGACAAGCAAAAGCTGAGAGAGTTCAGCACCACCAAACCAGCTTTACAACAAATGCTAAAGGAACTTCTCTAGACAAAAACACAAGAGAAGGAAAAGTCCTATAATAACGAACCCAAAACAATTTAGAAAATGGGAATAGGAACATACATATCGATAATTACCTTAAATGTAAATGGACTAAATGCTCCCACCAAAAGACACAGATTGGCTGAATGGATACAAAAACAAGACCCATATATATGCTGTCTACAAGAGACCCACTTCAGACCTAGAGACACATACAGACTGAAAGTAAGGGGATGGAAAAAGATATTCCATGCAAATGGAAACCAAAAGAAAGCTGGAGTAGCAATTCTCATATCAGACAAAATAGACTTTAAAATAAGGACTATTAGAAGAGACAAAGAAGGACACTACATAATGATCAAGGGATCGATCCAAGAAGAAGATATAACAATTGTAAATATTTATGCACCCAACAGAGGAGCACTTCAATACATAAGGAAAATACTAACAGCCATAAAAGGGGTAATCAACAGTAACACATTCATAGTAGGGGACTTCAACACCCCACTTTCACCAATGGACAAATCATCCAAAATGAAAATAAAAAAGGAAACACAAGCTTTAAATGGTACATTAAACAAGATGGACTTAATTGATATTTACAGGACATTCCATCCAAAAACAACAGAATACACATTTTTCTCAAGTGCTCATGAAACATTCTCCAGGATAGATCATACCTTGGGTCAAAAATCAAGCCTTGGTAATTTTAAGAAAATTGATATTCTATCAAGTATCTTTTTGGACCACAATGCTATGAGACTAGATATCAATTACTGGAAAACATCTTTAAAAGATACAAACACATGGAGACTCAACAATACACTACTTAATAACGAAGTGATCACTGAGGAAACCGAAGAAGAAATAATAATTAAAAAAACCTAGAAACAAATGACAATGGAGACACGATGATGCAAAACCTATGGGATGCAGCAAATGCAGTTCTAGAGGGAATTTTATGGCAATACAATCCTACCTTAAGAAACAGGAAACATCTTGAATAAACAACCTAACCTTGCACCTAAAACAATTAGAGAAATAAAAACAAAAATACCCCAAATTGAGCAAAAGGAAAGAAATCATAAAAATCAGATCAGAAATAAATGAAAAAGAAATGAAGGAAACAGTAGCAAAGATCAATAAAAATAAAAGCTAGTTCTTCAAGAAGATAAACAAAATAGATAAACCATTAGCCAGACTCATCAAGATAAAAAGGGAGAAGACTCAAATCAATAGAATTAGAAATGAAAAAGAAGTAACAACTGACACTGCAGAAATACAACAGATCATGAAAGATTACTACAAGCAACTGTATGCCAATAAAATGGACCACCTGGAAGAAATGGACAAATTCTTAGAAATGCACAGCCTGCCAAGACTGAATCAGGAGGAAATGGAAAATATGAACAGACCAAACACAAACATTGAAATTGAAACAGTGATTAAAAATCTTCCTACAAACAAAAGCCCAGGATGAGATGGCTTCACAGGCGAAATCTATCAAACATTTAGAGAAGAGCTAACACTTATCCTTCTCAAACTCTTCCAAAATATAGCAGAGGGAGGAACACTTCCAAACTCATTCTACATGGCCATCATCACCCTGATACCAAAACCAGACAAGGATGTCACAAAGAAAGAAAACTACAGGCCAGTATCACTGATGAACATAGATGCAAAAATCCTCAACAGAATACTAGCAAGCAGAATCCAACAGCACAATAAAAGGATCATACACCATGATCAACTGGGGTTTATTCCAAGAATGCAAGGATTCTTCAATATATGCAAATCAATCAACGTGATACACCATATTAACAAATTGAAGGAGAAAAAGCATATGATTATCTCAACAGATGCAGAGAAAACTTTTGACAAAATTCAACACTGATTTATGATAAAAACCCTGCAGAAAGTAGGCATAGAGGGAACTTTCCTCAACATAATAAAGGCCATATATGACAAACCTACAGCCAACATCATCCTCAATGGTGAAAAACTGAAAGCATTTCCACTAAGATCAGGAACAAGACAAGGTTGCCCACTCTCACCACACTTATTCAACATAGTTTTGGAAGTTTTAGCCACAACTATCAGAGAAAAAAAGGAAATAAAAGAAATCCAAATTGGAAAAGGAGTAAAGCTGTCACTGTTTGCAGATGACATGATACTCTACATAGAGAATCTTAAAGATGCTACCAGAAAACTACTAGAGCTAATCAATTAATTTGGTAAAGTAGCAGGATACAAAATTAATGCAAAGAAATCTCTGGCATTCGTCTGCACTAATGATGAAAAATCTGAAAGTGAAATCAAGAAAACACTCCCATTTACCATTGCAACAAAAAGAATAAAATATCTAGGAATGAACCTACCTAAGGAGACAAAAGACCTGTATGCAGAAAATTATAAGACACAGATGAAATAAATTAAAGATGATACAAATAGATGGAGAGATATACCATGTTCTTGGATTGGAAGAATCAACATTGTGAGAATGCCTCTACTACCCAAAGCAGTCTACAGATTCAATGCAATCCCTATCAAACTACCACTGGCATTTTTCACAGAACTAGAACACAAAATTTCACAATTTGTATGGAAACACAAAAGACCCTGAATAGCCAAAGCAATCTTGAGAACAAAAAATTGTGCTGGAGGAATCAGGCTCCCTGACTTCAGACTATACTACAAAACTACAGTAATCAAGACAGTATGGTACTGGCACAAAAACAGAAAGATAGATCAGTGGAACAGGATAGAAAGCCCAGAGATAAACCCACACACATATAGTCAACTTATCTTTGATAAAGGATGTAGGAATGTACAGTGGAGAAAGGACAGCCTCTTCAATAAGTGGTGTTGGGAAAACTGGACAGGTACATGTAAAAGTATGAGATTAGATCACTCCCTAACACCATACACAAAAATAAGCTCAAAATGGATTAAAGACCTAAATGTAAGGACAGAAACTATCAAACTCTTAAAGGAAAACATAGGCAGAACACTCTATGACATACATCACAGCAAGATCCTTTTGGACCCACCTCCTGAGAAATGGAAATAAAAACAAAAATGAACAAATGGGACCTCATGAAACTTCAAAGTTTTTGCACAGCAAAGGAAACCATAAACAAGACCAAAAAGACAACCCTCAGAATGGGAGAAAATATTTGCAAATGAAGCAACTGACAAAGGATTAATCTCCAAAATTTATAAGCAGCTCATGCTGCTCAATAACAAAATAAACCAAACAACCCAATCCAAAAATGGGCAGAAGACTTAAATAGACATTTCTCCAAAGAATATATACAGACTGCCAACAAACACATGAAAGAATGCTCAACATTATTAATCATTAGAGAATTGCAAATCTAAACTATAATGAGGGTTTCCCTGGTGGTGCAGTGGTTGAGAGTCCACCTGCCAATGCAGGGGATGTGGGTTAGTGCCCCGGTCTGGGAAGGTCCCACATGCCACAGAGCAGCTAGGCCCATGAGCCATGGCCACTGAGCCTGCATGTCCAGAGCCTATGGTCTGCAATGGGGGAGGCCACAACAGTGAGATGTCCACACACTGGGAAAAAAAAAAAACTATAATGAGATATCATCTCACACCAATCAGAATGGCCATCATCAAATAATCTAGAAACAATAAATGCTGCAGCGGGTGTGGAGAAAAGGGAACACTCTTGCACTTCTGGTGGGAATGTGAATTGGTATAGCCACTATGGAGAACAGTATGGAGGTTCCTTAAAAAACTACAAATAGAACTGCCATATGACTCAGCAATCCCACTACTGGGCATATACCCTGAGAAAACCATCATTCAAAAAGAGTCATGTACCAAAATATTTATTGCAGCTCTATTTACAATAGCCAGGAGATGGAAACAACCTAAGTGTCCATCATCGGATGAAGGGATAAAGAAGATGTGGCACATATATACAATGGAATATTACTCAGCCATAAAAAGAAACGAAATTGAGCTATTTGTAATGAGGTGGATAGATGTTGATTCTGTCATACAGAGTGAAGTAAGTCAGAAAGAGAAAGACAAGTACCGTATGCTAACACATATATATGGAATTTAAGAAAAAAAAAATGTCATGAAGAACCTAGGGGTAAGACAGTAATAAAGACACAGATGTACTAGAGAATGGACTTGAGGATATGGGGATGGGGAAGGTTAAGCTGTGACAAAGCGAGAGAGTAGCATGGACATATATACACTACCAAATGTAAAATAGATAGGTAGTGGGAAGCAGCCACATAGCACAAGGAGATCAGCTCGGTGCTTTGTGACCACCTAGAGGGGTGGGATAGGGAGGGTGGGAGGGAGGGAGACAAAGAGGGAAGAGATATGGGAACATATGTATATGTATAACTGATTCACTTTGTTATAAAGCAATAACTAACACACCATTGTAAAGCAATTATACTCCAATAAAGATGTAAAAAAAAAAAGAAAGAAAAAAAATAACTAGAAAGGGAGAGGTCTGTGTATTTATGTATTTCTCTGTACACATTTTAATTTTTATTGTTTAATAAATATACAAATAAGTACACAATTTTTTTTCAATTATCAAAAATTTATTACAAAATAAATATGTAATGACCACCTAGGTCAAGAAAGCCCTCTCCAATCCCTCCTAGTCCCTGCTCTGTGTCTCTAGTAACCACTATCTTGATTTAAATATAATCACATTTTTGTGTGTATTTGTAGTTCTTATCGTCAGCATGAATATTACATGAATGCTCTCTCTGAATACTACAATTTGGTTTCATTTGTATTTTGAAATTCATATAACTGGAATTATACTCTATGTACTTCTTTTATTCTGGCTTCTTTACTCAACGTGTCCAGAGTTTTTATTGGAGTTAGTCCTATAGGCATGCAGTGCCTGCATGACTGACTCAAGCCCCTCCATGGGTCAAACTGATACAGTGATCTAGGATGGCCCCAAGTCTCAGGCACACCAAGCCAGGTGTTCACCACAGACCACAGGGTTAGCAGCAACCTCATGGTGTGGCCCAAAGCCTCACATAGACAAGACACTTGTAGGCAGGTGGAAGTAAATGGAGTTAGAAAGATGTAAAATCTTCCCAATCATTGGGAAAGTAGTAAGTTAAAAAATAAAAGATTTGGATAATATGACTCCACAGGTGCACTAAACACCTTTGCAATGAAACAGACAGAGAGCTTGATGCTGCCTGGAGAGGTTGTAGCCATGAGAGATTCTGACCACAGTGGGGTGGCATGTGAAGATGGAGAGAGAGACAGAAAGGATACTAGCAGGTGTCTTTTCAGATACTCCAGTCAAACCACTCCTTCCAGACTGCTCATATCTTATGTTTGGAATTCTTTGATTTCTAGAAAAAGTGTCAGAACAAACTTTGTATGGATACCTGCAGTGTGGTAATACACATACATATACAAACACTAAGCCAAAGAGAGCATCCGAGGTCATCCTCCCAGTCCATGAACAAGGGTGAGGAGGAATTGACAAGAGACCCAACAGAATTTTCAACCCTATGTCCCTAAATCATTGTTTTCTACTGGAAGTTGTAGAATGTCAGGATAAACATTATGAAGTAAATATTGCACACAATGGGGAGGGAATTAGCTGTGCAGTTTCCATTAATGCTAATGAGACTTTGGTGGTTAATTTCCCATGCCTTGTGCTGAATATTTGCCCCAATTAGTTATATCAAGGTTGTGCCACACTGCTCCCAACCAAGTTTTCACTTTTGGGGAGGGTTGCAGTGGGGAGTGGGTAATTGTCCTCATCGTTTCCTTCAGTTTCAGTTGGTGAAAGCAAGGCTGAAGTCATCTAATCATTGTTTCCTTCTTCTATTGAAAAGCCTCTGAGAAACTAGCACTTTGCCAAAACTTTTGAAATGCACAACCCCTTGGAAATCATTGTTTTCATTAGTAAGCTACCTCCTGGGGCATTCTCTTATAGGAGATCGGTTTATTTTCATTTATTTATTTCACTCCAAAGAATAATTTCATCTCTATTCTCATTAGACCTACAGTTTGGTTTAACATCCCTATTACTTCCATGATGATGTTCCAGGTAATAGGAAATTAAAGGAGATGTAGGAGTGAGTTTCAGAGGAGTACATTTGGATGGATCAGTCCATAACAAGCTTTTATTCCTGTGTACCAGATAGGGTTTGATGTTTTGTTCCAAAGAAATGCCTGTATATCTCATTTATGACACCTCCCACATATGCCTTATATTATGTATTATATATATTTCTCTTATTTTCCTTACTATACTGTAAGCTCCCTAAAGATTGGGACAGTGTTTTAAGCACATTTACTTCCTCTACAGATATCTAGCAAAGTACTAGACTCTGTTAATATTTACTAATGAATTAAAATATAACACAAAACTGAAATGGATATAGAGTAACATAAAGTAGTTTAAAATATCAAATAGAAGGTCCTTTTAAATAAAATCTTAGGATACATATAGTTACACCATATACATTTTCAGAACTTCAAAAAATTTGCTTTTAGGGTGTTAGAATTGTCTTGGGAACAATTTTAGGAAGGAAATAACAGTGTGTTTGAAATAAAAATAGGAAATAAAAAGGAAGGTAGGAAAAGAGGACAGATTTTTGCAGTAAGCTTGTGGGAAAGATATATGAAAATGGGGAGAAATAAAATCTAGCCTTTAAGCTGGATTCATGTGGTTTTTGTGGGGTTAGGAGCACCTAGTGGATCAATAAGAGGGGCCATGATGTCATGTGCTCTGGAACAAAGAGAGTGAGGACTATATAACCCTGGTGTGTCGGGGAAAGGAGTTGATGAATATATACTCAAATAGGCTGCCTTGAGACATTTTAATATTTCAAACATTTCTGTTAATTCCCACAGCTCTTCTTCAGGACAGAAGTGGAGTCTGGTAGACATGAGAACACAACTGCTGACCATCAATCAGAAAAGAATTTCTAAATTTTGATTGAGAAACATATTCTAGCAGAAAACTAGAAAGTGTTCCTCCCATGCATATTCTCCATAACAAACAAAACACAATTTTAAGCATTTTAGTGATACCTGAAGAAAGTAAATCCTAGAAAGATATAATGAGTAAGAAAAGATAAGCAAAATTAATAGTATAATATCTGTCCTGATAAATGTAAGGTGTATAAAATGTCACAAATACAGTCTTTAGTTAATAAGTGTGTGATGAATATAGGTTGAATAAATTAATGGATAGTCCCAAAGGATGCCAACCCTAGATCGGAAG
>NW_006792628.1:566469-628147 GCF_000442215.2 Lipotes vexillifer
ATCGGAAGATATTATTTTCAAACCTCCATAAATAAGTTTTGAAAAATAAACCTACCATCGACCATCAGATTTCTCTTTCTTCTTCATAAGATAATTTCAATTTACCTTTACCCTTACTTGCAGTAATTACAGCTAGCTTGTATTTGTTGTTTCCTCTGTGCCAAGCAATAAATACTCTAAAGCGTCTTAAGGGTATTGACTTATTTAATCTTCCTAATAATTCTATGATGTAGGTATTGCTATTATTATCATTTTACAAATGTAGAAAATATGACACAGAGAGTCTTGGTAACATGCTCAAAGTCACTAGGCATTTAAAAAAATCAGGTTTTGAACACAGGATGCCTGACTTCAGACTTCCCTTCCTTCCCTCCTTTCTTTATTAAGAGCATTTTTGAAATATAATTCACATACTGTTGTGGAATTTATTATATTCTCCCCCAAAATTCATATGTTCAAGTTCTAACTCCTGCTACTTTAGAATGTGGTCATATTTGGAGATAAGACTTCATCAAGGAGATTACGTTAAAATGCAGTCATTAGGATGGCCCTAATTCAATATGATTGTTGTCCTTATAAGAAGAGGAAATTTGTATACAAGTAGGTACAGGGGGAGGATGATGTGGACACACAGGAGGATAAGAAAGCCATCTGCAAGCCAGGGAGAAAGGCTTGGAATGGATTCATCCCTCATGGCCCTCAAAAGAAACCAATTCTGGTGATACCTTGATTTTGAACTTGTAGCCTCCAGAATTATGAGAAAATATATATTTCTGTTGTCTGAGCCACCCAGTATGTGACACTTTTTTACTGCAGCCCTAGTAAACTAATATACATCGACTTTACTTATTTAACATGTACAGTGTTTTTTTAGCCTATTCACTAAAGTTGTGCAACCATGACCACAATCAATTTTAAAAATCTCATCACCCATCAAAAACCCCTACTCATTAGCTGTCACTCCTCACCTACAGCCTCTAGCAACCACCAATCTACTTCCTGTCTCTATGGAGTTGACTATTCTGGACATTTCATAAAAATGAAATTATACAATATGTGGCTTTTTGTGTCTGTTTTTTTGACTTAGAGCCCACTTTGTTAACAACTATGTAATATTGCCTTACTGCCTTACCTCTTTATTCTTGATTTCATCAATATATGACAGTAAATTTCTAACCATTACTGCTAATTCATATAAATAGTCAATGGCATTCTGAAACAGTAAACTTCACACAAATCACTGAAGTGTATAACTGTGTGGAGGAGTGACTGATGGTGAGTGCCAGTAAATAAAATGCACCAAAATGTAAAAATGTGTTATGTAAAAATTAATCTAGAAGATATTGACATGTTTTCCTGAATTACATGAATAGTCTTGCAGGCATTTCTGGGGCCTTTAAATGCCTTCAAAACATTTCAATTGCCCCCTCCTTGTTCACTGCCTATCAGTGATATAGTTTAAAAGTGTGAGAGAAACACTTCAATCCACCATTTAAAGTCTTTTCCACGAGACTCATGGGAAAGAAAGAAATGAAAGACATATTCACTTATAGACTCTCAGCTCTATTTTGGGCAACTCTGCCTGTGAAATGCTCTGTCCTCTAAAATCCAGCACTTAAAGATTAGTTAACATCATGGCTTAGAGGTATAAAAGTGGGTATCAGCTCTGTGCTTGTATCTGGAAGGAATGTAATATAGAAGGAAAAAAATTGTTTTCCTTAGATTATAAACAAATAATTATACAGGACCAAGTTTTCATTCTGCTTGTGTTTGAATTTTAGGATAGCCTCCTCTTAGTGTGAAAACCCAGGTGTGAGACTTGTTTGGTGTGACAGTGGATGAAGCTAGTAGCTTAGCCTGCTCTATCTGATCTAGGGATACCATCACATCATGAGGATCAAATCTTGCTGGCAAACGTGTGGGAGAGAAAACAAAACCTAGAATGCAAGATAAGAAGTAAGGGAGAGCAGTCATCATCATCACACAACTTCACACAGTTCTAGGGCTCATAGGGGTGGATTTTGACATTCTTAGGTCATAGAAAGACTGATAAAATACTTTAGAAATAGTATTAACTTTTCTATGTCTTTCTTTCAGGAAACAGCCAGATCTTTATTGAACACCTGTTATATAACCCACCCCCATGCCAGTCACCAGACTTTTGAGACAAGCAGTCAAGAAAACACTGTCCCTAGAACTTGAGGATTTTGTAGAAAACATTGACAATTTCAATACAAACAGTAAAGAATTCCATTAAGATAGCAAGCTAAAAAGGAAAGGAACCTTATAAGCAGGGAAGGCTACAAGGAGAAAACAGATAAAATTTGACACAGATGGTCAGGAATCTTTTGGTCTCTGATGACAGAAATCAAACTGAAAAAGGAATTTATTGGTTAACCAAAACTCCAGGAATATTGCTGGTTTCAAGCATGTCCGGATCCAAGTTTTCAAATGATATCCTCATTTTTTGTCACACTTTCACACTCTCCATCTCTATCCCTGTCTCAGCACTCACTTCCTCAGAGTTTGTTTCTTTCTCTGGAAGCTCTCTTCATATGACAGAAAGAGGACCAGTCCAATCTCTGAGCACACAGTCCTTAATGTTTATGACCCCAGAGACAAAGACATCTTCCCTCTCCTGTTTCCACCTACCAAGTCTCTTGGAGGCATGCCTATTGTTTCTGTCTGGCTGTGAGATCACCTTGTGAACAGAGTACCATAGACAGAGGGCCGGGATACGACAACCTGGCCAAATGCTTATCCCTGAAGCCAAGAGTGGATGAGGCAATATGACTGAGTCTCCTCATAGCCCATGGGATGGAGAATAGGCAATTAATAATAAGGCAACTAATAAAAAGAGGGGTCCTGAGCAGACACAAACAACACATATCCACCAGCTCAAACAATTGAAAGAAATTTGAATAGGCAGAGAGATAGGGGTAGAAAGCTAAGAAAGTATATATGTACTATATGAATAAAGTTATGCCATAGGCTGAATGTTTGTGCCCCCCCCAATTCATATATTAAATACTAATCCTCAGTGTGATGGTATTGATTGTGGCACCTGTGCAAGGTAATTAGTTCATGAGAGCAGAGGCTTTGTGAATGTAATTAGTGCCCTTATAAAAGAGACCCCAGAGAACTCACTTGCCCTTCTATCATGTTAGGACACAACAAAATGATGGCCGTCTGTGAACCAGGAAGCAGACCTTCACCAAGTGCCAAATCTACCGGAGCCTTGACTTGACTTCCTAGACTCTGGAACTGGGAGGAAAATTTTGTTGTTTATTAGCTACTCAGTCTATGATTCTGTTATACCAGCTCAAATGGACTAAGACAGTTAAATGGGGGGGTAGTTGAGAATGCTTATGTATGTTTGGGGAGGGAAGGAGGATATGAGAGGAAAACAGATTAATTATAAAGGAAAATCTAAGTATGCATAGTGTAACATTTTCTCTTCCTGGTACATCTCGCACCTCTTGTCCTTACAAGATGAACCAAGAAAAGCTTTGTTGAAGATCTGATGAGCACAAAAACTAACCCAGTTGATCTGACATAGGATGTGTGCCCACCTTTTTGAAGTTTATAGCCTAACTGTAGAGACAAGACATATACACATAGAAAGCTGTCTAGTGATGAATGCTAACATTAACACATAACCAAGTTCGATACTCCAAATAAATCTGCCTTTTCAATGCAGCCCTAGGCTTGGGGTTGACACTTCAATATGAAGAAACCAGGCCTGGTGATCTTCCTGTATGGGTCCCGCTGAACCAAGGTAGGCCTCAGATTGCAGCCTCTGCCTCACCCTGTGAAGGTCAGATTGTAGTTCAAAAAGAATCCTCGTGACATAAATTATGTAAAACAACCACTTCAGGGTTTTAAACTGAACTGGAGTCTGAATTTAACTGCCCAGCAAATCACTGAAAAGGGACTATAGCAATATCTTTAATAGATGATATAAATACTTAAGGCATAAAACTGCCTATTCTACTTATTCCCATTACAGCAATCCCCTCCCTTTTCCAGACCTGATTAGGGCAGATAAACAGGCTCTCAAGAATCTGTTTTCTGGGCATGTGGATTTTTCCTAAGTGTACTGCTTTCTCCTACATTGCCTAAACTTATTTGTTTGGGTTTTATCTGAGGCTCGTAGTTTGAAGACCAGGAGCAGCAGACAAGACTGGCTGTTCTGTACAGGACACTTGGATTACTAAAGTTCATAAATTCCTGTGTTGGCCACCATTCTGGGCTGAGATAAAATGTGTTAAAATCTAGTCTGGTCCTAAGTCATCCTCTGAGCTCCATCTCCTTGCTGCCCAACCCAATTCCTACCTCTTTTGATGACCCTGGACCCATGAATCTGTCTAACCTTCTATTCTGACTATAATGGGCTGCCTTGTGAGATAATTTTCTATGTCTGCATCTTCTGTCCCAAAGGTGAATAAATGCAGGATTGTCTGAATCTGAAACACCATTTTATTTTTATGGTCCACAGGGTGTGCCAAAATGGCTTGGGAGGCAGCATGGGGGACAAAATAAGCAGGGTTTCAAAGGTATAGGAATTCAGTCTTGAAACCAGCTCTGCCATTATTCTTTCTGAGCCACAGTTGGTTTTTTTCTGTAAAATGGGAATAACTCCACCCAACTTCTAATTAATAAATGTTTGCTCCTTTCTCACTCTCCCTGTTTGTTTTTCTTGTCATCATGTGCATCAATGTGCCTTCTGGATGCTTAATGAATACTGTTGATAGGCCCAGCTGCTCTTCTAAAACCTGGAGTCACATGCCGTACCCCTTCTGCCTCTCTAAATTCTACCAACACTTAAAAGTTCAGCAAAGTCCTCATTCTTTTTTTTTTTTTTTTTTTTTTTGCGGTACGCGGGCCTCTCACTGCTGTGGCCTCTCCCGTTGCGGAGCACAGGCTCCGGATGCGCAGGCTCAGCAGCCGTGGCTCACGGGCGCAGCCTCTCCACGACATGTGGCATCTTCGCGGACTGGGGCACGAACCCGTATCCCCTGCATCGGCAGGCAGACTCTCAACCACTGCGCCACCAGGGAAGCCCAAAGTCCTCATTCTTTAATTCTCTAGTCATTATGGCTTTTACTATTTTCTACTGTCTCCAAGAACACTTTGGACTCTATTTACTCAAATAGCTAACTACTTGTCAATTTTTTTTACATCCATTATTTTTCCTTCCCCATTATACTCCTTGATGGCACTTTTTGTGTACTTCCTTATGATTAGAAAAGTACTGCTCCTTCAGTAGAAACAATAAATAGGTATTGATCTGCATAGGCAAAAATAATACACCAATCAATAATGTACCAAGGAGAAATTAGTAAATTATAATAGTGGAGACTACACAAATTTGGTATGAGTCAAACATTCATCTGCTTTATACAGATTGTCTTCTTGAAACAAAAGCCTAAATGCATAGAAACAAACCATAAGATACTCTTAGGAAGGGGAAAAAGCAGAGTTATTTGAATTTTTCAAGACAAAGACTTTGTAAAGGAGATAAAACTTCTGAAGAATTTCAAATGGTTCTACTTGCAAGGGTACAATTAGAAACAGGTTTCAGAATTTTAGATAATCTTATTTTCTTATAATATGTGGGCTGTCAATCAGCTGGAAATGTGTAAAATATAACTGATTCCTTAGGGGCCACTTCCCCAGCCTAATCATGTTGCTTCTTGGATTTCTGTGATCCCTCCCATCTGTAACCACATAGATAAGCACTTCTGTGACTACTTCTGCCTACTTTGTGGTTTCCCATATGTAGGATTTTGCTTCTAACTAAATTTTAACTTTCTTTCGTAGAGAGACTTTCCCCATCTTCAAAAAACCCAATACAGACCTGAGACCACACAGAGAGCATGCAACAAATTTTTCATTAGACTTACTCAATTTCATCCATCCAAAATATCAACGTGAAATCGAGATACATCTCAAAAGCCCATTATCTGTCAGATAAGGAGTGCCAATAAAAAACAGCAATTCCTTTTCTAAAGTTCTCTAGGGGGCTTCTCTGGTGGCGCAGTGGTTGAGAGTCCTCCTGCCAATGCAGGGGACACGGGTTCGTGTCCCGGTCTGTGAAGATCCCACATGTCGCGGAGCAGCTGGGCCCGTGAGCCATGGCCGCCGAGCCTGCGTGTCCGGAGCCTGTGCTCCGCAACGGGAGAGGCCACAACAGTGACAGGCCCGCGTACCGCAAACAAATAAATAAATAAAAATATAAAGTTCTCTAGGAAGTGAAACCGTGTTGCACAGTAGAGCATAACAATTTGAAATCCTGAAATACAAAAAGCAAGGCTCCACACTCAGAAATGAGGCTTATCCCTCACGCAGTGGCATCTGGTTACTAAGAGAGGACTAATTCCTGTCCTTGGATGCCCGAGTACACCTTCTATTACACTAACTTAAATGAAACCACCGAGGGGAGAAGATGACCCTAGAGATTTATCTGATGATATGGCCATATTAGATCCCCTCAAATCCTTTAATTTGCAAAAAGTCCCAAAGTCGGTGAACCAAACAAATGGCAGCTCTCTCCCCATGCTGCGTAACTTGGGTGATATAGACAAGGAAAAGTTCTGTGTTCAGCAATTTCCTAATCAACTAAGAACAAATGGAGAAAGCAAATCCATGAAATAAGAAAGGGTAACACCACCTAGCTATGACTTAAAAGGTGGCAGAGAAATGTTAGCGCCATTACGCTGCTGAGCCTTCTGCCCCAGTCCAGACGCATTCATCAGAGATGCTACAGAAGCTGAAACTTGAGGAAACGGCCTGAGTCCGTTAAAGCTGTAGCCTTCCGCCAGCAGTCCTATAGAAGAGGACCCTGCAAAGGAAAAGGAGAGGTCCCGCAAAAAGCCTCAGATATCCATGACACATTTCCTGGATTCTTTTCTTTTTTTTTTTTTCGGTCTAATGTGATGTAATTTATCATTGACAGTTTCTGGTAATAAATTCAAATTCAAAGCATCATTTAAAAATACTTACTATGTGCATGTCAACTCCTGAGAGAGAAGCTGCAGACCCTCCAAAACAGAAGGAATGGCCCCCATCTTCAAAACATGAGATATTTTAGAAGCTGGCTTTTGTTTTTGATTTTGCTTTTTCTTGGGTTTATGAATTATTAGTCCTTCACCCGGACAATCCATCTCCTCCACTTTTCTACCTTCAGTAGGTCTGTCTCTTGAATGTCCAGGCAGATGAACCATATATTGTTGTTGTTTTCCAGCTGCACTGGAAAAACCTATTTCATACCATGGAATTCTGTCAGGAAAACCTTCCCTAAAATATGACTTAACTGCCTCCATACTGAATCTCAAATTATTTCTTCTCATCTTCGATTCATAGGAAAGTGAATAACCTGTTTCCTCTTTATGGCGATGTTTATATTTGCATATTCAGAAGTAGAAAAGGACTTCTGGATTTAAGGAATACAATTGCAGAAATTCTCCACACAGTGAGCACATGAAGATAAAAGAATGAGGGAATATCAGAGCTCAAAGAACTGCAGAGAATGGTTCCCTCCCTATTCAAGTTCCTCCTGTTTCTCAGGTGGGGACTGTGCCCTAGGGAATTTGGGGCATCTGCACAGTGGCTCGCATTCTCCTTTGCGGCGTGCTGGCTGTGGAGAAGGGGTAGCCCCACAGACTCCAAATTAGTTTCTTTTGCTCTTTTTCCATTTCACCCCGTAAGTTAAGACAATTATGAGTTGTCTAGCATGGAAAGGCAAAAATAATCTGCTGAATGGATTTTTGACTTTCTTTGAGACTTAACTTCAAGTTTATTTAGGTTGGTTTGAAACCTGTTTCTTCATCTCTTTTTCTCTTCTTGGCCCTTAAATCCCAACTCTAGAATCACCTTCCTTAGATTCCTCTTTTCAGCTTTCTTGCCTTGATATGTCTGTGAATCAGTATATTAACTTGACAAGTTTCTGTGGTCTCAAGTTTCCTAGATTCTCCATGAAAAGGTATGTCTTATACCCTACTGGCCTCAAATAATTCAAATAGGACTTGGAAAATTATTCACAACTTCCATGGCCACAACTTGCCAACTGCTCTATATCTGTTTGTTTTTGCAGGAAGGTGGGGGTGAGACAAGGGGATTCATAGACAGGCTAGCTTGGAGAAATAATCAGCCAGGATTTTCTTGGACCCGCTAGACCAAGACAATAGACAAGAGCAGAGCACAGCATCTCCAAGTGGGCATGGGGTTAATGTTAATGTTAATGTTATGAAATGTCTTGAAAGCAAGTAACAGAGGTTGGCCAAGACAAATGTTAAGATCTGGAATTTGTTTCAGAGGAATTGGAAAACTAAACAACAGCCCAACAGCCAAGTCAACGATTCTCACTCATCAGCATATAAAAATCTACCTCATGAATTAAAAACAAAAAGATATTGCCAAGAAAGTCAGGAAAAGGCACTGATTATAAGAACTAGGTTTTTTTTTTTTTTTTTTTTTAAAGGTAATTTTTTTTTTTTTTTTTTAAATAATACACAATGTATTTATTTATTTATGGCTGTGTTGGGTCTTCATTTCTGTGCATGGGCTTTCTCTAGTTGTGGCAAGTGGGGGTCACTCTTCATCACGGTGCGCAGGCCTCTCACTATTGCGGCCTCTTTTGTTGCGGAGCACAGGCTCCAGACGCGCAGGCTCAGTAATTGTGGCTCACAGGCCCAGTTGCTCCATGGCATGTGGGATCTTCCCAGACCAGGGCTCGAACCTGTGTCGTCTGCATTGGCAGGCAGATTCTCAACCACTGCGCCACCAGGGAAGCCCAGAACTAGGTTTTATTTTTGCTTTCTAAAGGAACTTGGTAATGAGAGAAAATATAAAATAACAAGATATTTCAGTGAGGAAAATGAAAGCAAAGTCAGCTATGGCCACAAACTGAGATGAAGATAGCCCAGTAAATACTGAGCTATAGCTCTTCATATTCATCACACAGTCCTTCACACCAGCCCGGATTCCCTCCTCCAGAGTCACCCATTACCTCGAACCATGGTTGAAGGACATTTTGCTACCAAGGCAAAGGATATCTCTTTGCTACCCTTCTCATCTCTGACTTTTGTGGCTGAGGATTCTGACTAAAACAATGTCTGTCTAGGGTATCTATGAGCAGAATCATGACAAACATCTAAAAGAGATGAAAAGGAACTACAGAATAATTTTCTAGAAGAAACCCTACACCATAAGACTAAAAGAGACATTGAGATCTTTAGCTCCAGTGACCACCTCATGCTGATTTAGGGCAGTAAAGGTGTTTTCATGCTGTAGATGAAGGTACCTAGGCCCAGAGACATCCCCAGGGTGAGGAAGGATGGGGGACAGACTAGAATCAAAGTGTCCCATGGCTCAGTTAGGACCAGGGTCTTCCCACTAGACCATATGTCCCCCTCTTCACTGTGTTGTAAGAAGACCTCCTCACATTTACAGAAACTTTAAAATCAATTAGTGTATTGGCTCCGGAAGAGATATTGTAACCTGTCCAGAGTAATACAATCAGCAATGCGCAGTACTACTATCCTCTATGAAGAACTTGAATAAATAAGACATTTATAAAAATGAATGGAAAATCTAAAATGAATATCCCAAGAACCATGAAAAAATAAGCTAAGAGAAATAGAATTTTCTTTGAGTCTCTGAGGGAGAAGCAGCAGTTGAGGATTTTATACATAATTTATAAGGAAAATTGTCCCATTCACTCAGATATACACCATATCGGTTTGTGGGAAAGATTAAGCAAGCTGTCTTTTTTTTTTTAATTGAAATAAAATGTAGATATGGAAGAAAATGAATTCTGGATGAGAGAAAATGCAATAAGTCACATAGCAAGGTTTACTAGAATTTACATGAGAGTTTAGTTTGTTTTAAATGAGTAACTTTGACCTTATTTATTGATCAGTAATAACAAAAGATCCCCAAACAAAGTCTCACTTAGTGCTAAAGCTTCCTGTTCTCATTTTCCCTCCAGTCTAAAGAAAGGTGGTCCTTGGCATAAATAACACAGACCTCTCTGGATACCTATGATTTGAACAGCAACAGTAAAGTACTCAGAACTGGTTATCCTTATCTCTTAAAATGTTAGCATAATTAATTCAGTCTTTGGAATTGTTTACCCTTAGAGAAGCTTTTAAATTGCTAATAGTATTAGAAATACAGGACTAATTTCCCCAATAAGGTATTGGTAACTTCCTCTAAACCTCAAATTAAGAGGATTCAGGGAGGCTAGACAAGGAAAAAGAAATAGACTTTAGAAGGAGGGGAATAAGTGTAGTAACTGAAAATTAGAAAGAAGGAAAACCAGACTATTATGATGGCACAATTTTTCTGGTAGGACCTCAGAATAGGCCAAGAAGATCTATACCAGCAATCTCCATAGAAAACATCTGTCATTTACCATGGCTCCTGTTCATTTGAGCCCTCCCCTTATCCCTCTTCTCTATACAGGAACATCATTCTGATCACCCCTTGGACCACTGTGAATTCCTCTAGCAGTAGTGGCAAGTAGACACTAACCTATATGCCATTCTCATATCAGATGTTCCCTTGCCCATTGATTTCTGGGTATTCATATTCTTGTCTTGGGCCCTAATGGAACTGAAGAGTTAATACATTTTTCTCTCTTGGGGAGATACATAGAATCTGCCACAAGGCTACTTCTGCCAAGCAGCCCCAATACTAATACTAAAAAGAAAAAATAGCAATGATGCAGATCTTTACTCTTTCCAAAACCCATTTACTTATGCAATTGCTTATTTATATAAACCAAAAAGGAAATTAAGCAAGGGGGTTTTATTATTCCATGTTTACAGAGGAGGCTATAACCTCTGAAATAGCCACTACTAGCTAAATTTTGCTGAAATTTACTTTATGTCAGCCACTTTTCTGAGCACATTACACATATTGGCTAATTTGATCATTTCAACAGCACTGAGAGGTAGCTACTATCATTATCCCCATTTTATAGATGAACTGTGGCTTTAAGAATTTGAGGTATTTTCTCAAGAGCAACTTAAGAGAAATTGTGGCTTGAATCTAGTTCTATTGAATCAAAACTTAATGCTCTTAAATGCTGCTACTGTAAACAAGAGTTAAATTGAGGAAGGCTTGTCCTCAAGATTATACTTCCTAAATGGCAGGAAGTAGACTATTTCTGGATCTAACTCCTCATCAAATGTACTTCCACCACTATCCTGATATTTACAGAAATGCAAGCAACTTGGCTAAGGAATGGAATGATGTGATATAACTGGTCCTACACCTGAACTTAAACACTAGTTCCTTACCTGAAGGGCTCTGTTTTGCAATGGAAATTTCCTATGGATCTCTTAGATGATTCTATCTTCAAGAAATGAAATGGATTAAATGGGCCCCATTAAGCTTATGGTAATCTTAGCTTTTCCAACTTCTGGCAATAGAACATCCAGTGTAAGCACAGGGTAAACTCCAATCTAAGGCTACAATTTTGATCCTCCTTTGTTATTAGCAGAGTGAATCACTCTAACCAAGAGCTATAGAAAACACTTTCTTCTGGTAATATCATTGACTGTGACAATGAAGTAATGAGACCCCCAACACACTCAGCTTTTAGATTTCTACTCCAAAGTGATTATTTTGACAAAGCAAAGACATGTCAACAAAATTGACATGTCATTTTCTTAATAATGATGACAGTTATTCTTCATAGAGTTAGCTTGCATTATCCAGTACACTTATTTGGTTGAGAAAAGAAAGCTGAATTAAATTCATATTTCTTATTTGCAAAGTCAACAAATTAAACAAGTTGCCAAGTGAGGTGTTGGCCTCAGTCTATGTCCCACTCTTAAGGAGTGGTCGAGGGAGGAAGTTTAGGTTCTGATCAGGAGACTCCCCCAGGAAAGCAGCGTTTCAACTTGCTGTTCTCTGATTTGAACAGTGATGCTGAGGATGCCCCTGCCATGCACAGCAAAGACTCTGAGTAAGTCAACCACAAACTGTCAAATGCTATTGTATAGTTTCTCTATAAAGTGGTCTGAGATGGCTCCAAAATATAAAATTCATCTTCATAACACCAAAGTGAAGAGAGGAGACATGAAAATAATTAATTTTATCAAATTACCTTGATTCCATAATCCAAACACTAAATTTGAAATGGTAAGTCTAGTGGTACTGAGCAAATTCACTTTTACACACAACACTTTTTCCTTATGTGAAATAAAATGTTTGTCTATATTTTTACATCAATAACATTATTCAATAAATTCCCCCCAAACAGTGAGAGCTTCTTACAGATGTAATGGCAGTGGCTCTCAGGGCCTAACAGTGTTTTTCAAAGTATGACTCTAAAATCAAACCTAGAGAGGACCTTCAAGATGGCGGAGGATAAGACGTGGATATCACCTTCCTCCCCACAAATACATCAAAAACACATCTACATGTGGAACAACTCCTACAGAACACCTACTGGACCATGGTAGAAGACCTCAGATTTCCCAAAAGTGATGAAACTCCCCACGTACGTTGGTAAGGCAAAAGAAAAAAAGAAAAACAGAGACAAAAGAATAGGGATGGGACCTGCATCTCTGGGAGGAAACTGTGAAGGAGGAAAAGTTTCCACACACTAGGAAGCCCCTTCACTGATGGAGACGAGGGTGTGGGCATGGGGGAAGCTTTGGAGCCACGGAGGAGAGTGCAGAAACAGGCGTGCAGAGGGCAAAGCAGAGAGATTCCTGCACAGAGGATCGGTGCTGACCAGCACTCACCAGCCTGAGAGGCTTATCTGCTCACCTGCCGGGGAGGGTGGGGGCTGGGAGCTGAGGCTTGGGTTTCAGAGGTCAGACCCCAGGGAGATGACGTGTTGGCTGAGTGAACACAGCCTGAAGGGGGCTAGTGCACCACAACTAACTGGGAGATAGTCTGGGAAAAAGTCTGGAACTGTCTAAGAATCAAGAGACCACTGTTTTGGGATATGCGAGGAGAGGGGATTCAGAGCACCACCTAAATGATCTCCAGACATGGGTGCAAGCCATGGCTATCAGTGTGGACACCAGAGATGGGCATGAAATGCTAACGTTGCTGTGTAGCCATCAACAATCCTGGGTGCAAGCACAGGTCACTATCCACACCTCCCCTCCCCACCACTGCCAGGGTCCCATGATCCAGGGATAACTTACCCAAGAGAACACATAGTATGCCTCAAGCTGTTGCAAAGTCACACTGGCCTCTGCCACCTCAGGCTCACCCTGCATTCCATACCCATCCCTCCCCCTGACCTGTGTGAGTCAGAGCTCCCAAAACAGCTGCTCCTTTAATCCCTTGCTGTCTGGGTGAAGAACAGACTCCAGAGGGTGACCTACATGGAGAGGTGGGGCCAAACCCAAAGATGAACCCCAGGAGCTGTGCAAACAAAGAAGAGAAAGGGAAATTTCTTTCTGCAGCCTCAGGATCAGTGGATTAAATCTCCACAATCAACTTGATGTATCCTGAATCAGTGGAATACCTGAATAGACAATGAAGAATCCCCAAACTGAGGCGATGGACTTTAGGAGTAACTGTAAACTTGTGGTTTGCTTTCTGTGTCTAATTTGTTTCTGGCTTTATGTTTATCTTAGTTTAGTATTTAAAGCTTATTATCTTTGGTAGATTGTTTATTGAGTTGGTTCTCTCTTCCTTTTATATATATATTCCTTTTTCTCTTTTTGTGAATGTGTATGTGTATGTTTCTTTGTGTGATTTTCTCTGTATAGGTTTGTTTTTACCATTTATCCTAGGGTTCTGTCTGTCCTGGTTTATTTAGTAGTTTTTAGTGCTTGTCATCATTGGTGGATATTTTATTGGTTTGGTTGTTCTCTTCTTTTTAAAAAATATATTATTTAATTTTTATTTTAGTAATTGTTTTACTTTCATATATTTATTTTATTTTATTTTATTTTATTTCTCTTTTTTTTCTTTTCTCCCTTTTATACTGAGTTGTGTCTGACAGTATCTTGGTGCTCTGGCCAGGTGTCAGGCCTGAGCCTCTGAGGTGGGAAAGCCAAGTTCAGGACATTGGTTCATCAGAGACCTCCCAGCTCCACATAATATCAATTGGCAAGAGATCTCTGTCTCAATGCTAAGGCCCAGCTCCACTCAATGACCAGCAAGCTCCAGTGCTGGACACCCAATGACAAACAACTAGCAAGACAGGAACACAACACTACCTATTAGCAGAGAGGCTGACTAAAATCATAATAAGTTCACAGAGACCCTAAAACACACCACCAGACGTGGTCCTTCCCACCAGAAAGACAAGATCCAGCCTCATCCACCAGAACACAAGCACCAGTCCCCTCCACTAGGAACCCTAAACAACCCACTGAAAAATCCTTACCCACTGGGGACAGACACCAAAAACAATGGGAACTATGAACGTGCAGCCTGTGAAAAGGTGACCCCAAACACAGTAAGTGAAGAAAGATGAGAAGACAGAGAAATACACAGCAGAAGAAGGAGCAAGGGAAATATTCAGCAGACCAAACAAATGAGGAGGAAATAGGCAGTCTACCTGAAAAAGAATTCAGAGTAATGATAGTAAAGATGATACAAAATCTTGGAAATAGAATGGAGAAAATACAAGAAACTTTTAACAAGGACCTGGAAGAATTAAAGATTAAACAAACAATGATGAACAACACAACAAATGAAATTTAAAATTCTCTATAAGGAATCAAGATCAGAATAACTGAGGCAGAAGAATGAATAAGTGACCTGGAAGATAAAATAGTGAAAATAACTAACAAGGGTAGAATAAAGAAAAGAGAATGACAAGGATTGAGGACAGTCTCAGAGACCACTGGCCCAACATTAAACACACCAAAATTCAAATTATATAGGTCCCAGAAGAAGAAGAGAAAAAGAAAGGGACTGAGAAAATATTTGAAGAGATTATAGTTGAAAACATCACTACTATGGGAAAGTAAAGAGTCAATCAAGTTCAGGAAGAGCAGAGTCCCATATAGGAAAAATCCAAGGAGAAACATGATAACACTCATAATAATCAAACTATCAAAAATTAAATACAAAGAAAAAATATTAAAAACAGCAAGAGAAAAGCAACAAATAACATACAAGGGAATCCCAAAAAGTTAACAGCTGATCTTTCAGCAGAAACTCTGCAAGCCAGAAGGGAGTAGCAGGAGATATTTAAAGTGATAAAAGGGAAAAAAACTACAACCAAGATCACTCTACCCAGCAAGGATCTCATTCAGATTTGATGGAGAAATTAAAACCTTTACAGACAAGCAAATCTAAGAGAATACAGCAGCACCAAACCAGCTTTACAGCAAATGCTAAAGGAAATTCTCTAGGCAGGAAACACAAAGGAAAAGACCTACAATAACAAACCCAAAACAATTAAGAAAGTGTTAATAGGAATATACATATAGATAATTACTTTAAATATAAATGGATTAAATGCTCCAACCAAAAGACATACACTGGCTAAATGGATACATAAACAAGACCCATATATATGCTGTCTACAAAAGACTCAGTTCAGACCTAGGGACACATATCAACTGAAAGTGGGGGGATAGAAAAAGATATTCCATGTAAATGGGAAATTAAAAGAAAGCTGGAGTAGAAATTCTCATATCAGACAAAATAGACTTTAAAATAAAGACTATTACAAGAGACAAAGAAGGACACTACATAATGATCAAGGGATCAACCCAAGTAGAAGGTATAACAACTTTAAATATTGATGCACCCAACATAGGAGCACCTCAATACATAAGGCAAATGCTAACAACCATAAAATGGGAAATCAACAGTAACACAATAATAGTAGGGGACTTTACCACCCCACTTTGACAAATGGACAGATCATCTGAAATGAAGATAAATAAGGAAACACAAGCTTTAAATTATACATTAAACAAGATGGACTTAATTGATATTTATGATATCAATTAATTGATATTTATTCCATCCAAAAACAACAGAATACACTTTCTTCTCAAGTGCTTATGGAAGAGTCTCTAGGATGGATAATATCTTGGGTCACAAATCAAGCCTTGGTAAATTTGAGAAAATTGAAATCATATCAAGTATCTTTTCGGACCACAATGCTATAAGACTATGTACCAATTACAGGAAAAGAAAAATGTAAAAAATGCAAACACATGGATGCTAAATAATACACTACTAAAAAGCCAAGAGATCACTGAAGAAATCAAAGAGGAAATCAAAACATACCTGGAAACAAATGACAATGAAAACACGATAACCCAAAACCTATGAGATGCAGCAAAAGCAGTTCTAAGAAGGAAATGTATAGCAATACAATCCTACCTCAAGAAGCAAGATAAATCTCAAATAAACACCCTTAGCTTACACCTAAAGCAATTAGAGAAAGAAGAACAAAAAAAAAACCCAAAGTTAGCAGAAGGAAAAAATCATAAGATCAGATCAGAAATAAATGAAAAAGAAATGAAGGAAACAATAGTAAAGATCAATAAAAGTAAAGGCTGTTTCTTTGAGAAGATAAAAAGTTTGATAAACCATTAGCCAGACTCATCAAGAAAAAAAGGGAGAAGACTTAAATAAACAGAATTAGAAATGGAAAAGGAGAAGTAACAACTGACACTGCAGAAATACAAAGGATCATGAGAGATTACTACAAGCAAGTATATGTCAATTAAGTGGACAACCTGGAAGAAATGGACAAATTCTTAGAAAAGCACAACCTTCTGAGCCTGAACCAGGAAGCAATAGAAAATGTAAACATAACAACCACAAGCACTGAAATTGAAACTGTGATTAAAAATCTTCCAACAAACAAAAGCCCAGGACCAGATGGCTTCACAGATGAATTCTATCAAACATTTAGAGAAGAGGTAACACATACCCTTCTCAAACTCTTCCAAAATGTAGCAGAAGGAGGAACACTCCCAAACTCATTCTACAAGGCCACCATTACCCTGATACCAAAACCAGACAAATATGTCCCATAAAAAGAAAACTACAGGCCAATATCTCTGATGGAGATAGATGCAAAAATCCTCAACAAAATACTAGCAAACAGAATCCAACAGTATATTAAAGGGATCATACACCATGATCAAGTGGCATTGATCACAGGAATGCAAGGATTCTTCAATATACACAAATCAATCAATTTTGCAGCTGACATGATACTATACATAAAGAATCCTAAAGATGCCACCAGGAAACTACTAGAGCTAATCAATGAATTTGGTAAAGTAGCAGGATACAAAATTAATGCACAGAAATCACTTGCATTCCTATACACTAAAGTTAAAAAATCTGAAAGAGAAATTAAGGAAACACTCTCATTTACCATTGCAACAAAAATAATAAAATACCCAGGAATAAGCCTACTTAAGGAGGCAAAAGACCTGTAAGCAGAAAACTATAAGACATTGATGGAAGAAATTATAGATGATACAAACAGATGGAGAGATATACCATGTTCTTGTACTGGAAGAATCAACATTGTGAAAATGACTCTACTACCCAAAGCAATCTACAGATTCAATGCAATCCCTATCAATATACTAATGACATTTTCCACAGAATTAGAACAAAAAATTTCACAATTTGCATGGAAACACAAAAGACACCAAATAGCCAAATCAATCTTGAGAAAGAAAAACAGAGGGGAGGAATCAGGCTCCCTGACTTCAGACTATACAATAAAGCTACAGTAATCAAGACAATATGGTACTGGCACAAAAACCAAAATATATGTCAATGGAACAGGATAGAAACCCTAGGGATAAACCCATGCACATATGGTCATCTTATTTTTGATAAAGGAGGCAAGAATATACAATGGAGAAAAGACAGCCTCTTCAATAAGTGGTGCTGGGAAAACTGGACAGGTACATGTAAAAGAATGAAATTAGAACACTCCTTAAAATCATACACAAAAATAAATTCAAACTGGATTTAAAACCTAAATGTATGGACAGACATTATAAAACTCTTAGAGGAAAACATAGGCAGAACACTCTATGGCATAAATCACAGCAAGATCCTTTTTGACCCACCTCCTAGAGAAAGGGAAATAAAAATTAACAAATGAGACCTAATGAAATTTAAAAGCTTTTGCACAGCAAAGGAAACCATAAACAAGAAGAAAAGAAAACCCTCAGAAGAGAAGAAAATAGTTGCCAATGAAGCAACTGACAAAGGATTAATCTCCAAAATTTACAAGCAGCTCATGCAGCTCAATATCAAAAGAACAAACAACCCAATCCAAAAATGGGAAGAAGACCTAAATAGACATTTCTCCAAAGAAGATATACAGATTGCCAAAAAACACATGAAAGAATGCTCAACGTCATTAATCATTAGAGAAATGCAAATCAAAACTACAATGCGATATCATCTCACACCGGTCAGAATGGCCATCATCAAAAAATCTACAAACAATAAATGCTGGAGAGGGTGTGGAGAAAAGGGAGCACTCTTGCACTGTTGGTGGGAATGTAAATTGATATAGCCACTATGGAGAACAGTATGGAGGTTCCTTAAAAAAGTAAAAATAGAACTACCATACGACCCAGCAATCACACTACTGGGCATATACCCTGAGCAAATCATAATTCAAAAAGAGTCATGTACCAAAATGTTCATTGCAGCTCTATTTACAGTAGCCAGGACATGGAAGCAACCTAAGTGTCCATGGACAGATGAATGGATAAAGAAGATGTGGCACGTATATCCAATGGAACATTACTCAGCCATAAAAAGAAACAAAATTGAGTTATTTGTAGTGAGGTGGATGGATCTAGAGTCTGTCATACAGAGTGAAGTCAGAAAGAGAAAAAAAATTCCATATGCTGACACATATATATGGAATCTAAAAAAAGAAAAAAAAAAAAAAAAGAATGGTTCTGAAGAACCTAGGGACAGGATAGGAATAAAGATGCAGACATAGAGAATGGACTTGAGGACATGGGAAGGGGGAAGGGTAAGTTGGGATGAAGTGAGAAAGTGGCATGGACTTATATACCTTACCATATGTAAAATAGATAGCTAGTGTGAAGCAGTTGCTTTGCACAGGGAAATCAGCTTTGTGCTCTTTGATCACCTAGAGGCATTGGATAGGGAAGATGGGAGGGAGACACAAGAGGGAGGGGATATGAGGATATATGTATACGTATAGCTGGTTCACTTTCTTATACAGCAGAAACTAACACAGCATTTTAAAGCAATTATACTCCAATAAAAATGTTAAAATAAATAAATTATAAAATCATACCTAAGAATCACCTGTTTGGGGAGTTCGAGGGAGAGGAGAGGGAGAATCCTTATTCTAGATGCAGATTTCTGGGCTCTAACTCAGATCTACTGCATTAAATAAAATCTATGGAGACACCCTGATGTCAGCACATATAAGAAATCCCAAAGTCCTTGATTTGTATTAAAGTTTGGGAATTACTGACCAGGTTCTTGAGGCATCAGTGCAGTGATGTGCCTGTAGAAAACATGAGGTGAGGGATAGAATGGCCTAAGGAAATGTCTCCTGACAGGAATTCCCTTATGTTTTGTGTTTCATTTAACCAAACAGTCCCAGGAGTCTGGAGAGAGAACCCTGTGAAAGGTGAAATAGGAAAGACAAGGGACCAGAGAAGCCTATGTCTTTGGGGACAGGGATGATGAAAGAACGGCAGAGGTAGACTCTGTGCTCAGCAATCCCTTACCTAAGATCCTCCCCAGGAAGAGGTCAGCTGTCTGATTCCAGAAGAGTGACTCTGAGGTTGGAAATCTTCTTCCCTGCCCCACACTTGGGAGGCAAGTGATCTTCCCATCAGGTGTTCAGCACAACCTATAGTGTCATGACAAGATATACTCTGCAACATGAGTTTCTTCTCTGCCTGAGAGAGTGACACAGAAGGCAACTAAGTTGAGACCAGTGAGCATGCCCTAAATCCAGTCTGGCTTGAGGCACCCTGCCCTGCCCTGGCAGCTGAGGCCAGAAATAGGTTAAATGAGATAATGTATATAAAGCATAGCATTCAGATGCTTATTTGAAAGGAAGCTAATGGACAGAGTAAGTATATGAATGTGCTTTGAGAGTCTAGAACAATGAACAAAAAAAATATTTAGAATTAATAGACAGAAGACTAGTTCCAAGACTATTTAAAGCTTGCTAAATTACTAGGTTTACAGTGGTTTGTGACTTGAGCTCCATGAAACCTAGCAGTAGCTCTGAACCCACATTTGTACCACCTACTTGTCTACTGTGGGGAGATGAGGCCCTAGGAGACAGACCTCTAATCCTCTACTCTATTTCAATTTACCAGAGTACCACTCAATAAGGCTATTTCATACTATGCCTTTGATCAGAGAGTTTTTAAACTAAGAGTCTGAGAAATATTCTGATTGAAGATAAAAATTAAAGGTCACTAAGAATCTGGTAAGAAAAGTACCAGTATTCTAAGACACCATCTCCCATGGGCCCAGATGGCCTTAAAACCCAGAACTATTGTCAGCCTTACTTACAATTTCTTTCCTGTCTTGTCTCTTGGTGAGTGGAATTGGAATCCCAAGCCATGCTTAGAGTGAGAGCAGTAGGTTGTCATGTTTGCAGCCCTGATCTGTCTCCAGTAAAAAGCAGGAGACTGTGTTGACTCCAAGGGTTTACAATAAAACCCTTTGAATTTCTAGGTTCCCTAGGCTCTGCCTTGTCACAAGCACAATAAATTGCCTCACAGGGAAGAGCTAATACTTTGAATTACTCTCAGCACCAATTCTTATCTGCTGGAAACTGATAAAACAATCAGCACAGTGTTTTGTGTATTTGTCTCCAAGGAGATAAGAGGTGCTCAGAGTTATTGGGAAGGCCTCCTGGTCTCCAGGGAACAGTGAGGACTTCAAGACAAAAGCCTTGAGAACAACCATCACCTATGTTTGGTGACCTTGGATAAATTCCTTACTTTTTGTCCAAAAGTTTCCCATCTGTAAAATGGGATGGATAATAGTTAACCCAATCCCCCAACCCAGGAGTAAGTCAGATATAAAATATTAAAATCATAGAGTACAGAAGGGGTCCTAATTATTAGATATTGTTACCTTATGATATCAAATTAACATGAACGCAGGACTTGATTGCCCTGTACCACTGTGCATTATAATTATTCATTTACCTGTCTCACCTATATGAAAATAGGATTGTCTTGAGATTGGGACAATGTCTTCATTACCTTTGTCTCCATAGCACCAACACAGTATCTGTATATTGTAGATACTCATTAATTAGTAATAATTTATTAAATGGAATAAAATAAATAAACAAATGAATAAATAGATTAATAAATTAAAGTATTAAACTATTAGCTCCATTCCCAAATCAAGAGTCCTTTATAAAATATCCACAAGAAGGTCCCTAAGCCTAGAAATGTATGTACCAAGGAAGATGGTCATGATGGCTGAGGAAATGTAGAAACAATGCCCAAAAGGCATAACACTCCATTATTAATGGAGCCAAAACTGCATTCAGGATATTATTGATAGCCATGTCATATTATCATACCAAGATAAGAACTCTCAAATATTGTCTACATGCTATAGATTCAAGTCATTTTAACTCCAGGTACTTTTTGAGTCTAGAATCAGAAATATCAAAATCCCTAATAAATATGTACATGTCAATTTAGGTTCATTATTTAACTTTATATTGATGTAAAATATACATACACAGAAGTGAAAAATCAAGTCTCCTGCTTGATGAATTTTCAAAAACAGAGCAACCCATGTAACTAGCACTCAAAAAAATCCAAAAAACAAAAACAACAAAAAAGGACACTACCAACACCTCCAGAAGCTCGCCTCTGGGCCCTCTTCCTGTCACCACCCCAGCATGAGTAACCACTATTCAGACTTGAACCAGTTTTCCAGTTTTGTATACATGAGATAATATTAAATGGAGTCTGGTGTCCTGTTTCTTTCCCTTAACAGTTGTTCATTCTCATTGCTAGTATAGTATTCTGCTGTGTGAATACCCCACAATGTACTTAGCTGTGCCATAGTGAACATTTGGGTAGTTTCTCTTTTGGTGCTATTAGTAACAGCACTGCTCTGAAAATCATGTGCTTATCTTTGTGAATGTATGTTTAGCTTTCTATTACAGCCAATAAAAGCTTTTTGAATCATGAATCTATTTCAGTCCCATCAGCTCTACCTCTGAACATTTCTAGATCGGCCTGCCTGATTTATCTGCTCTCATCTTGGTCTAAGCCACCTCGTCTCTGATGTGGAATACTGCAACAACTCCTAGCCACTCTCTGTTTTTCTAATCCATGTTCCACACAGCACAAATGGTTGTCTATTTAAAAATGTAAATAAGATTATGTCTCACCACTGCTTAAAATTCACCAGTGGTTTCCCATTAAAGTAGGCCATGTTCTACAGGCTCCGCCAGATCTAGCCTCTGCCTACATCTCTGAATTGATTTTGAATCATTCTCTCACCACTTCTCACTCTGTTCCGGGTACGCTGGCCTTTCTGCAGGGTTTAAATAGACTAATTATGTTTCTTCTTCCTGTGATACACCTCCTCGAGAAGCTTCACATAACAGGACCCTTTTCCCCGTTGAGTTCTCAAATCAATGTCATCTCAGAGGTGTCCTTCCTGACCCCCTGATCCAAAACAACATCTCCTTCCAGGTCATTTTCCATCTGGGTACATGGAGCTTATTTCACTACCTAATGTTTCTGCTATCTATTTCCTTGTTTACTGAGTATCTTACTGTTTACAACAGCTTTATTGAGATATAATTCACATACCATAAAATTCACACTTTTAAAGTGTACAATTAAGTGGTTTTTAGTATATTCACAAAGTTATGCAAGTATCACCACTATCTAATTTCAGAACATTTACCCCATACAAAAAGAAGCTCTATACCCCTTAGCAGTCATTCCACATTTCTTTTTCTCACAGCCCCTGGCAACCACTAACCTACTTTCTGTCCCTACCACAGATTTGTAGATTTGACCACTCTTGACATTTCATATAAATAGAATCATACATGTGTTTTTGTGCCCAACTTCTTTCACTTAGCATAATCTTTTCAAAATTCAACATTTTTTAGCATATATCAGTAAAGTTGACCCCTGAAGAAGGTGGGGGTTAGGATTGCCAACTATTAGAACAGTCAAAAATCTGCATATAACTTATAGTTAACTGCCCATGTATGCGAGTTCTCAATATCCTTGGTCCTGCATTCATGGATTCAACCAAATGTAAACTGTGTAATACTGTAGTATTTACTATTAAAAAAAATTACATATGTAAGTGGACCCACAGGTTTCAAACCCATGTTGTTCAAGGGTCAATTGTACTTAGTTCCTTTTCTTTGCTAAATAATACTCCATTGTATGGATATATCACATTTTGTTTATCCATCAGTGGATAGGTATATGGGTTGTTTTCTATTTTTGGGGAAAAGGGGCTATTCCTCATAATGCTTTCATGAACATTTGTGTAAACACTTTCGTGTGGATGTATGTTTTCATTTATCTTGGGTGCAGACCTAGGAGTGGATGACAGTCTTCTGATATTAGAATGCCATCTCATCTTAGTGAGAGCAGACATTGACAGCACCAGCACACGATATGTATCAACCCATTTGGGGAGTGAATTAATTAACCTAGGATCTCAAAGCAAAGTTAACCAGAACCAATTACCTTTTATGGTTTGCCTTAAAATTCTGGTGTCACTTAGGCCTCAAGTACCTAACAAAATTCACTTAGTAAAAAGCTGGTTTTCCATGCTGGTTTTCATATTAAATAGCACATGCTAAAAACCGTGTGTTTATAGGGATATTTTAACTTAAATTCACAGTACTGGTTGGAGGAGGGAAAACAGTCATGGATTGAACAAGCATCCAGAAGAAGAAAATACACCTATGTTCACTTGTACAGATGAATCAGCTTACAGAAGCCCTAGTGAAGAACCTCTGAGGACCAACTGGAGAAATTGCTCCAAGCAGAGCAAACTGCATTTGTTATCATGTACAGAGATATTTGAGAAAATAAATGAAGCAAATGACTTTAAATATTTGGGACCACTGCTTATATCAAAACTGGAGTCAAATGTTTTTATCTTCATAGCTGTGAGAATTTATCTCAAAATCCTCTTAGAATCCCATTTATCTCTCAGCAAGTTTGTTTAAGGCCATCAAAGCACAGGGATTGCCCCAGTGGAGACAGACCAATGGTCCATCCAGCCCAGAATCTGGCCTTTGAAAGTAGCCAGTGTGGAATGGCATGAAAAAAGAGGCAGAAGTCCATACTGAAATGCACCTAATTGTGCAATGTCAAGGCAGGGGGCTTGGAGCAATCTCTTCTGAGCCCATCTGGTAACCAACTTCTGCCCTGAAGCAGGAGGCCTGATGGCCCTTGTAACTCTTAGCCCAGCAAGTGTAACTGCTGGCTCCATTTCAGAGCATGATTTCCTTCCCCCGGTGTCTTTAGAAAAGAAGGTTAGACATTTACCACCCAAGAAGTTTGCTGCTATTGCTTTATGGCAGGCCATTAAAGTTAATCCATTAGCTAAGGGGAAAAGATCTTCAGGGAACTAGGGAGTTCAAGTTGAAAATCTAGATAATTTGCTGCCATTTCCTCAAAAATATTTATCTTATTCTTAGACTGGCTTTTTTCTTTTTTAAGAGAAATACCCTTTGCATTTTGCCTTGATTGGATGTGTTCCCTTAAACAAAGCAACATCCTCAGCTTAACTGACCTTGTGCATCGTAATCAGGCGAGCAAGAAGCATAAGTGTAGCAGTTAAGATTCGAGAGCAGAATGATGCCTTTGTACCTTCCCAGCTGATACAGTGCCTATAGTTCCAAGTTCTTGATATTAAAAAAAGCAAATTATTCACTCATCATTAAAAATTGAGCACTAAGAGCCAGGCTAGACTCTGGGGATACAATGGTGAATAAAGCGGATCCTGGACTTTTGGTTATAGGGTTTCTATTCCAGTGTGGTAACAGAAAAAAATGTGAAGAGACAAATAATATATATATATATATATATATATATATATATATATATATATATATACAAACTGAGATATGGGATAGAATTTGCTTAATGGCTAAAAGGAAGGTGTTGAAACAGAATGATTTGGCAGAGACAGGTGAAGGGTTTTACTTACTTTAGAGGTTTTAACAGAGACCAAAGATGTGGTAAGAGGGAGAGGTGAGTTCCAGCAGAGAGATGCCCGTGTCAAGGCTCATGAGGCTGGCATACTCCAGACCAAACAGTTACTCATTCTACCAGAGTACAGTCTCTGAAGAAGTAGCGTGACATGAGATGAGCAAGGCCTATCTTGCAGAGCCTTTTATGTCAAGGGAGATAGTTCAAATTTTATTTTCATGGAATGTAAATGTTTAAATTTTGAGGCCATTGTCTGACCAGTTATAAGTCACTGAAGAGTCTCCATGATGCAGAAAGGTTTCTCTGGGACCAGCTGACCAGGCTGGGTGGAACCAGGCAGCAAACCTTGCATCTGATCCCTCTGAGACTCTCCAGGTGTTGTCCAACTATAGAATGACCACAGGGATTAGATTCAGGCTGCCAGGTCCACAGAGCAACTCCAACTGGGATCCAAACCTGTGACATGTCTTGATGTGCTTCCCTTCAGTTTGACCTGACCCCAAAACTTGACCAGTGGTTTTGTCGACTCTGGTGTTTCATTCCCTTGATCTGATGTTTTAGCAAGGGCATTTCTTCCCTGAATCTTTCCCTCTGACTATCAGCCACTTAACTCAGGGCACCTAATCCTGGTGGGTCTTTCTGATCCCTGAAGTCAGGCTCCCTCTCTGAAATAATCAGTTATACCATGCAGAACACACCATTTTGGGCTTTGGAACTGGCAAGAAAAGCAAAGTATTGCATTGAAATTAAGTGCAAGGTGGAATAGAGATAATAATAAAGGAAAGGGGAAATTTCTGGGGCTGGGATTAGGCTAACACAGAGCCTGGTAAAATCTGGTACTTAATAAGAGTACTGGTGAGGTGCTTACTAAATGCCTGGTCCTATGCCACATACTTAATATGCATCCACTCATTTGATCTCCCATGAAATTCTATAAGAAACTTCAATTCACTTTATAGAAAAGGAAACTGAGGCACGGAGAGGATATGTGATTTGTTCGAGGTAGGAAGAGGTTGGAGCCCCCTGACACTGGAGCCAATGCTTTTATCCCCAGCTGTAGGCAAAGAACTTGGGAACACGAAATGTGGAGGTGTTAGTTCCAATAGCTGTGAGGCTGCTGACCCACCATGTGATCATGGTATCATTTATCCCACAGCTCTGAATAAAGGATACCATAAATTCTACCCCTCTACATTTCCCAATGGCCTGAGGGTGTCTATTCACAGTACTTATTGAGCACCTGTGAGAAATTATGGGCTATCCCTACATGTTTGGAAGGGACAACAAAAATCACATGCAAACATCCACCAAACAAACAGGTATTTAATGAGCATCTGCATAGTGCAGAGTACTTTGTTGGGCACAGACATATTGAGAGAGAGAGAAAGCAAGCAAGAGCAGTAATTGATAAGACATTCCATGTGCCCCAGGTGACTTGCAAAGTAGTTGGCGTAACTGATGATATAAAGCAAACCATGTGAACTGTGTAAGATCAAAGGAGACAGAAATTAATGCCACCTGGCATGCGAACACGACTGGGCCTGGAGACAATAAACTGGCCTCGGGCAGTTGGGGAGGAAAGTGAATTCTAACTTCCCGGTGAAAATTTTTAAATATATATATTTGTTAATATTCAGATGACTGTTTTAGGTAAGTGAGACCCAGAAAAAAATTCAAGGTGCACACATACACACACAAGCAGCCCACATCATCTTGTTTGTCATTTGCATTATTGGGCTCTGTGCTACTGCAGACAAATGTGTATAACAGGGCTTAAGTGTTGGGGTGGAAGCAGGAAATAGGAGGCACTAAAGCCACTTGAGGAATTTCATCTTGTATGTTATTCATTTGGGAGAACTAAGGAGACCACATCCTTTAGGTAGTTCATTTCTGATTGTCAGAAGCCCGAAACCCACAATGCCTCTTCCCAAGAGAGCATGAAGCTATGGTTTAGACACTGGAAGTTGACCTCCTCACCAGGGGTGCAGCAAAATCACTTGGGGAGCTTTTTTAAGATATAGCTCCCTGTGCTCCATTCCAGGTCTGGCAAGATGAATCTGGGCATGTGGCATAATTTTCTAGATGATTCCAGTGCGTACTGCTCTAGGAAAGTACTGCTATATGGAACAGCAGTGGAAGATGTACTGTAGTAGCCTGAAGATCCACAAGCCAGGAAATCAGAACTTTTACTTACAGGGAATGTCTCTTAAAGGAGAGTTAGAAACTAATAATTATGGACTAGATTTCAAGTTCACAGAAGAAGAGAACACCAGAGGCTATAGAAAATCATATTCTTACCACCCCTCTGTCCTTCAGTGTACCACACAAAGATCACTTAATAGTGTACTCCAGGCCTCTAATTACACAATTTGCTGTGGTTTTTATTGTTTTGTTTTGTTTTAGCAGAGAATCAATTCTGGGTCCAATCCTACAAAAGATATTCTGCAAAGTATAAGAGGAAAAACATATTTCCTACCTTAAAGGAACTTATAAATGAGAGAGGACATTTGAATATATGAAATATTTAAATAAAAATATAGACAACTTTGTGACAAATGAATGGTTGTAAATAAAGCTTGCTCCAGATCAAAGGTCACAAAATGGCAGCCCATAGATCTCACCCACAAGTAGGTTTTGTTTGGCCTGCATGGTGCTGAAAAAAAAAAGAGCCCCTATTGAAACAGTGAGAGATTTTGTGTACTAGTAATCAAGATTTTTAGCTTCTCTTGAAAGCATTGGAAGCTCTGGCCTCACACTGGGGTCTTCCTTCTTGCCTGGTCATGGTGGAGTTGACTGGTGGTGGCATCTCATTAGCCAAGCATATCCTGTGGTCTTTAGTTCCCACTGCTCACTCGAGCTGCCTAATCCCAGCTTCCTTACTCATCCCTGTTTCTTATGTGGCCTGTCTGTGTGCTTGAGAGGAAAGAGAGGGTGTTGGGTGTTAGAATTCTGAATTCCTAGAGGAGAGGGATCTGGGACTTGAAAGGAGATAAGACATTGTGTAGCAGGATTTTTGACCAATGTAAAGAAATAAACTTTAAAATCCCCATCCACAAATAAAAAAATATATTTTTACTTCACCTATTTTTTTTTTTTTCTTTTGCGGTACGCGGGCCTCTCACTGCTGTGGCCTCTGCCATTGCGGAGCACAGGCTCCGGACGCACAGGCTCAGCGGCCATGGCTCACGGGCCCAGCCGCTCTGCGGCACATGGGATCTTCCCGGACCGGGGCACGAACCCGTGTCCTCTGCATCGGCAGGCGGACTCTCAACCACTGCACCACCAACAAAGCCCCTACTTCACCTATTCTTATTTCCTCCTGATATCCTGTCAGCAGGATTCATTTATAGTCATTAAAGAAAGCAACATAAGTTTGTTTTCTATGTCTTTGAGTCTGTTTTTGTTTTGTATATATTCATTTGTATTATTTTTTTAGATCCCACATATAATGATTGCCAAAGGGGACAAAGAAGACAGGAGGAACAAATCAGGGGTATGGGGTTAACAGATACAAACTACTATACATAAAATAGATAAGCAACAAGGATTTACTGATTAACCAGGGAATTATACCCAATATCTTGTAATAACCTATAATGGAATATAACCTTCAAAAAAAAACTCCAAAACTGAATCATTATGCTGTACGCCTGAAACTAATACACTATTATAAATCAACTATACTCGATTTAAAAAAAAAAAAAAAAAACTGTCTCTTTTCAGAGTCTGTAACCACTTGCATAATAGTGAGAGACAGGACACTTGTAAGAGGAGATGGCATTCACCCATCCAGGGAGTAAGCAGTTGAGCAGAAAATGCTAATCCAAAGACCTGGTGCTCTGGAGACTTTTAAATTCACAGTGGGAAAAGTGGCCAGTGGTGCAGGGCCCTCTCTCAAGCCCCTAGAAGGGAATTGGGGAACAGAAATCTCTCACAGGTTTTGAACTCTAGGATATAACCATTCTATTTGCTTTTGATAAAGTACAATCTAATTGTAATCTGATGACCACAAAGGGGACTCTTCGATGATTAAATTCAGGAGTCAACAACCATGTGCCTACTTTTCTCCTTTCATTTCCAAACCATAAAATTTAATCAGGGAAATCCAAGGCCTTATGGAGAATTAGGGTCATAAAAAAAATCCTCCCTCAAAAAAAAAAAAAAAAAAAAAGCCTTAAAAATAAAGAAGAAAAGCCCCAATGGTCTGATCTGGACTTTTTAAAGTTGGCTGCAGCCAGCATTACCAAGGCCCTAGCCATTATTTTTTAATCTCTCATTGACAAGGCAAAGCTTTCCTGCAGACTAGGATTTGGGAATTGTTATCTCCATTTTATTGGCTTCTTTGCCAAGAATTGCAGGGCCAATAAAAATGCAACTTCATTCAGCAGGGAAGGATGAATGGATACTGAGACGTCAGGACAGCAGAGAGCAGCTGTACACATTCCCCAAAGAGGCAGGAGAGGTTGCTTGTTTAGTAGCTGTCAGTGGAAAACAATGAAAGGAAAGAAGGGGTGGTGAGATAGGGAGAAAGAAGGGGAGAAAGAAGAGAGAAAGGGAGAGCCAGAGGGGGAAGGAAAGGGGAGGAAGGAGGCAGGAAGGATGAGTGGAAGTGGAAAGAAGGAAGGAAGGAGGAGGGAAGAGAAGGAAGAAAGAGAGGGAGGAGGGGAAGGATATTAATACAAATGGGTCCAAATTCTATTTCAATTTTTTGAGCTGCCTTTCTCAAAAAGCAAAAGTATCAAGCAACTCCATAAGACTATTCTTTCTCACATTTCCCTGCAATGTTTATGGAGGAAATTGGGAGTTTCCTGTTATCATTAGAATAAAGTACAGAATCTCTATAAGGTTTATGAGGTCCTGTAAAATTTGTCTCCAGCGAATCTCCTTAGACTAGCACTAGACCTTTGTCACACACCACCCCTGTGTGAAACCCTTACCTTCTGAAATTCCTTTAGCTTTTCAAATTAAATTTGCCCAGTCTCATGTCTCTGCTTTATTCAGAATGTTCCCTGTGCCCAGAACCCACTCCCCTTCCCCTCTGATGTAACTGACTTGAATTCAAAATTAAGGTCTTAGTGGGTTGCTTCTGAATAAATGAAGAGAAAAAGTGGGGACAGGATAATCAGACCCTTTTCTAAAAATGTCTACAGGTTCAATCCCTATACTTCGTTTTATAGCACATGATTTGGGAGCCAGAGAAATAAGAGAAAGGCCAGAAAGCAGTGGGAGAAAGCCTTGGGCAGGATATTTCTGGAAAAATCTGTGAATTCCATCCTGATAAATCCAGGGCCAGAAGCAGAGAACATGCTAACTGTGCACAACCATGATTGTCTCCACTCCTCCACACCTCCAACTTTACCCCACTGATCAAAGATGTACCTGTGTGATAACCACTCATGAGATGGTGGAGGTAGGTGGCCATAAAAATCAAATTTCTATGCTTGGCCAGACTTTCTGCAAGAGCTGCCCTTTGCGTTTTCCCAAGACGGTGAGTCTGGGATATTCTCCTGATCAGGTGGCTCCTGATCAGGTATTCTCCTGATCAGGTGAATCATCCTTTGGAGGTTGCACAGTGGGTTCTAACTGGGTTTCTTGGAAGCTATAAGAGATGTCCCCCCAACCCCCAAGCACCTGGAAGCTTCTATAGGAAGCAGCAGTAAAACAATCATGGGGCCTTAGGAAAAGTGGTTTACTATCCAACAACAACAAAATTCTCCATCGTAAGAATTATTCCCTTGCCAGTGAAACCTCAAAGACTAAGATTCACACATTAGAAATTCATAATATTTATGATAAGGTCTAAAGCTGAGGTTTATTTTTGCACTAAAAATAATTGTGTTTTTGATAATAATTCTATCTTACACTCCAAAATAATCCAAAAGTGAGGGATGAGTAGGTGTAAAGATGACAAAGACTGGCCATGTGTTAATAATTGTTGAAGCTGAGTGATGTGTACATGGGGTGCATTATCCTGCTCTCACTACTTTTGTATATGTTTGAAATTTTCTGTAATGAAAAACTAAATTGTATATCATATTATATGATCAAGTAGAATGGCAGAAAGACATTTCTGTATTTAAAAGAAGTAAATGTTATTCGGTAAGAGCATTGTATCATATTGACATTATCTTTTAAAAATTGTTTAATGTGTGGTTATAGCTATTATGGCAGTTGAACTTAAAAAAAATAAAAGCCTAGTCATTTAGTTAGATATAGGTTATTGTTACCATTTAACAAGATCAAAGGAATAATGGGTATGTAGTGAAGAGCAGGGACCAGATAATGATCCTTTATGACAGAGGACTTTGATGATGAAGAAGATGATGATGATAACTAAAAATTTCTGAGTGTTTATTAGGGGCCAAACACTATTTTAGATTCCTTATATGTATTAATTCACTTTATACTGACAATAACCTTATGATATAGGTACAGAGGCTTAGAGAGGACAAGCACCTTTCCCAAGATCTTTTAGATATTGAAGTGCCTGGGCCAGGATTCAAATTCAGAAACAAATTAAGTGCTCAGTAGACACTTACTGGTGCATATGGTAATAATCCTAACCAACACTGATTGAGCACTTATGCACCATACCCTGGGCTAAATCATTTACACAGATTATTTCATTTAATGCACTGAACAAAAACATGCTGTAGCTATTACTGGGTTGGCCAGAAGGTTCGTTCGCTTTTTTCCATAAGCTGGCACTTGCTGTCTTTAACTTCATTGGAAACAATTTTGTTAGATTGTATTGTGACAGCTGTCATATTAGCGTGCATTAAAAAAAAAAAAAAAAAACTTTTCCAAATTGGAAAATTTTTGGGGAGCCATTTTAATATTGAAGACGGAAGAAAAAAAGCAACATTTTTGGCATATTATGCTTTATTATTTGCATTAAAAAAAAAAAAAAAAAAACTTTTCCAAATTGGTAAATTTTTGGGTAGCCATTTTAATATTGAAGACGGAAGAAAAAAAGCAACATTTTTGGCATATTATGCTTTATTATTTCAAGAAAGGTAAAAAAGCAACTGAAACGCAAAAGAAAGATTTGGGCAGTGTATACTGTGACTGAACGTGTCAAAAGTGGTTTGCGAAGTTCCGTGCTGGAGTTTGCTAGCTGGATGATGCTCCACGGTTGGGTAGACCAGTTGCAGTTGACAACGATCAAATAGAGAAATTAATTGAGAACAATGAATGTTATACCATGTGAGAGATAACTGACATACTCAAAATATCCAAATCAAGCGTTGAAAATCATCTGCAACAGCTTGGTTATGTTAATCACTTTGATGTTTGGGTTTCATATAAGTTAAGCAAAAAAAAAAACCTTCCTGACTGCATTTCTGCATGTGATTCTCTACTTAAACATAACGAAAACATTCCATTTTTAAAACAAATTGTGAAGGGTGATGAAAAGTGGACACTGTACAATAATGTGGAATGGAAGAGGTTGTGGGGCAAGGGAAATGAACCACCAACAACCATACCAAAGGCTAGTCTTCATCCAAAGAAGGTGATGTTGTGTATATGAGGGGATTGGAAGGGAGTCCTCTATGATGAGCTCATTCTGGAAAACCAAACTAATAATTACAACAAGTACTGCTCCCAATTAGACCAACTGAAAGCAGCACTCATGAAAAGAGTCCAGAATTAGTCAACAGAAAATGCATAATCTTCCATCAGGATAACACAAGACCACATGTTTCTTTGATGACCATGCAAAAACTGTTACAGCTTGGCTGGGAAGTTCTGATTCATCTGCCGTATTCACCAGACATTGCACTTTTGGATTTCCATTTATTTAGGTCTTTACAAAATTCTCTAAATGGAAAAAAAATCCAATTCCCTGGAGGATGTAAAAGGCACCTGGAAGAGTTCTTTGCTCAAAAAGATACAATGGTTTGGGAAGAAGGAATTATGAAGTTGCCTGAAAAATGGCAGAATGTAGTAGAACAAAACACTGAATAAGTTGTTCAATAAAGTTCTTGGTGAAAATCAAAGAAATTTGTCATATATTTTTATTTAAAAACCAAAGGAAAATTTTGGCCAACCCAATATTATTGTCCCTATTTTGCAGATGAAAAGATTAAGGCTCAAAGACCGAAAATAATTTGCTAAGGTCACAAGACTAGTGAATAGCAGAACCAGCCCTCCTCACCACTGTGCTAGACAGTTTCTGGTATGCCCCTACTTAGAAAACTCAACAGGATCATATGGAGAACATGACCTCCACCAAGAGTGCAAGCTCTTGCTCAAGTATTTCAGGCTGTTCATGCACATTCCAAATTGTCATGGTAAATGGAAGCCATACTGTTTAATCTCTTGCGTATGTAGGCTACTATCAAGTAATGTTTATTCTTCTCATCCAGTAAATTCTTTCCACCTGCTACAAAGATTCAAATTTGAATTAAAAACCAATTCCCAGAAAAAGAAACTAAATCAGACATCTCACAGGGATCCCTTGCAACTGAATTTCACTAGGAACTTGAGTATAAATTTGGCATATATATCAATGTTTTCAGTCCCCTAAGATGGTGACTAGAACAATGACTTAACTTGATGTCTTCAAATATTTTTTGCTTGTTTTAGCAGTGGAACTTCTTGCTCAAACACAGTCTTTTTTTTTTTTTTTTGCTGTACGCGGGCCTCTCACTGTTGTGACCTCTCCTGTTGTGGAGCACAGGCTCCAGACGCACAGGCTCAGCAGCCATGGCTCACGGGCCCAGCCACTCCGTGGCATGTGGGATCCTCCCGGACCGGGGCACGAACCCGTGTCCCCTGCATGGGCAGGCGGACTTCCAACCACTGTGCCACCAGGGAAGCCCTCAAACACAATCTTATATTGAATTCAAAAAGTAAAAGCAGATAAAGTAGTATATTAATGTTATATTATTTTATGAATATAAGTTTATAATATTTAATTATAAATCAATTAATGAAAACAATGAAAAACTACTTTAATGACACAAAAATATGAAATATGTTTGCAATCTCATAATAGCCTCAGCCCCCCCTAATTTTTTTTCTGTATTTGTTTTAAATGCATTCAGTCAAAGAAATCCTGTTTCATATAGATAAAGTATAATAGGTTTTAATAATTTACCTTGTAACCCTGAGACATGATTTTTAATTATAAAAAGATAATGGGAACAGTTTATTTCAAGATCTACACAAAAAATAAGTTAATCTGGCAGCTAAAATAATAAATAAACTAGTACATAAAATGTAACATGTAGGACATTTGAGTTTATATTCATTTTGTTACAGGTTTTAAAAAGTAGTTAAAATAAATTTAATATATATTTTCATTAAACATTTAGAGACCTTCTTAAGATTTTAAGAAATTTAGTTTGAAAACCACTATTCTTTGGATGTAATTGAATCCAAAGAATAGTTTCTGTCTCAATCACAGAGTGAGTCTGGGAGAACAATAATAATAATAAATATTTACATGGTACTTACTCCATGCCATGCACTGTTATAAGCTTTGCACACATAAGTCATTTAAGTCTCACACATCTCCTAGGAAGTAAATATCATTATCCCTCTTTACTGAAGCCTCTTATAGGGAAAGTAAGTAACTAACTTCCCACAACTCACACAACTAGTAAGTAGCAGGACAGGATTTGAACCAGGTAACCTAGCTCCAGAGGCCTTTGCTCACTTGGGTCACAATGCCTTTGAAGTTGAGGAGAAGGGGAATAAGAACACAATGGAGAGCAGCAGACACAAGCTATAGATTTTTCTATTTGGAGCCAGGTACTTTAACCATTTACAATGCAAGGGCTCTAGATAATCCTACCAAAATGCTCACCATTTGGCTTCAAAACCAAATGGCCAGAAGTAGCATCTTAACTAGGCTTTCCCCCATCCCTTGGTACATCTAGGTGCTATGTCCTGAATTTGATGAAAAGGGTTCCAGTAGGAAAGGCATGGATCAGAGAGTTTATAAAAGTCCATGTACCACTTTGCCTGCCTCTCTGATCCAAGGAGACTTTATCAAACATATTCTCACCTCCACTTCCAGAGCAATGTCAACTGCTTCTCTGCCTGACTAGATCAAACAGCACCTGAAACCCATCATCCAACTTGCCTTTTTTCTATTACACTGTGTAAACTCTTCAGGACCACCCTACCAAGACCACTTCTACTGCCTGTAGAAACTAAGGACTATACACACTTTAACCTTCTTAGGAGAAGGACATCATTTATCCCCCATACACTCCAAACCTAAGTCAGGAGGGGAGAGATATGAGAAATGAATTCCACTCTTGGCAGTTATGTTCCTCATTCTTATAACAGGTTATAACACACTGGTATACAACCCTTTTACTCTTCCATTATCATCACCTATCCTCTCCTGGTCATTGCCTCTCATTCATGAATGACTTTAGTACCTGGGCAGTTGTCTTCCTCTCTGTCCCAATTCCTACCGGTATTCTCTAAAGCTGGAATATCCCCATGTAAGACCCATCCAACTCTGGCTTTCAGAGCCTCAACCTCTCATCTCCAGTGCCCTTTCCCTTTACTCCACAACCACACACTCTCATGGTCCATCCCTGGACCTTTTCATTAACAAAAATGGCAGCAACCTTCTAAATCACTGATTGGAAGATCCCACCCTCTAGTCTAACCTCCTATCCAACTAGCTTACCTGATAAAGTGTCCCTTGAAAACAATGAGTCTGTTTCATTTTGCTGTCTAATCTCTTGGCCTTCTTTCTATCCATCACCCCCTCCCATCTCTACTTCCCTCCTAAACTTTCATATATTTCATAGTTCCTTATCATACTTACCTCCTTGCAAACATCCTCAACTCTATTACTTCTTTTTTCTCTCCTTCACATTTTCCTGCCAATACTCCAACCCTGGAAGAACCTAATAATCTTCATATTTATTCTCATGCATCTCATAACTTGGAGTACAAGTCACTGTGAATTCATGATACCCAACTTCAAACAGTCATCCAGCCTTACCTGACAATCTTCGTGTATTTCTCTGCAATGTTCACTTTTTCATTCTTATCGAAGACTACTTTTTTTTTCTTTTTACACCTCTCCTCACCAGGATAATCTTATCTTATACTTTATTGAGCAAATAAGGAGCCATCAGTCTGGAGCTTCCATGTCCTCCCATATTCAACATCTCTTAACCTACGAAGGATGTGGAAACATCCTTCTCCCCATTCTGTCTTTCTTTCTCAGGTGATTAAGTATCTCTCCTCTGCCAAAAGGACTCTCCACATGTGCTTTGCATCACAATTCCATCTTCTCAAGGGCTTTACATTCTCAGTTGTCCCTTTTCTCTCTTACATTATCAACCTCTTTCTTCTCACCAAATTGCTTACATTACCTCATAAACATGATGTCTCTTATGTATAAAATGAAATAATTTTTATATTTATTTTATAAAATAAAATATTAAAATAAAATAAAATAAAATGAAATACAGCCTCCCATGAACTTACAGTTTCCCACCAGCTACAGTCCAATTCCTCTGCTTTCCTCCTCTGGTAACTGAATCATCTTACACACTGTCTCTATTTCCTCAGCTCCTTTTCATTTAACAGTTCAATCCAGTCTGGCTTCCTCCCATCATTTCACTGAAACTGCTCTACATTTCAGCAGCAATGAACCCAGTTCCTTCTTCTTGTGCTCCTTCCTCCATGACACCATTCTTCCCTTGTTTTCCTCCCTCATCTTGGCTGCTCCTTCTCAGTCTTTTTCATAGGCTCGTCCACCTCTTCCTGCGAGATGAATGTTGGAGATCATTTGGGGCTTGCTACTCCCTTTTCTTTTTTTCTACATTCTCTTCCTTTATTCCCATCGCTTCAATGAACATTTGTATTTTGATATCTCCCAAATTTATAGTCTCAGTGTTAACTTCTCTGAGCTTTACACTCATATGTCCAGCTGCCTCTTTGACATGTCCAAAGCAGAATTCTTGATTTTACCTTAAAACCCGTTTTTCCCTGAGGCTTCCCATCTTCATAAATGGCATCACCACGCACACATTTTCTCAAACCAGAAACCTGAGGGTGTGACCTTCTTCTTTTCTCCCCTCCCTCTGAATCTATTGATACATCTGATCCATCAGCAAGTCCTGTCTCTGCTATCATCAAACTATAACTCAACTACTTCTAGTTCTCCTCATTCCCACCACCAATATTCTAATCCTAGATGTCATCACTTCTCCCTCAGCTACTGCAAGAACCTCCTCACAAATGTCCCCATTTTTTTTGTCCTTCAAAATTACCTTTTCTTTATACAAAAGCCAAAGTTGAAGTGACTTAAAAATATATATATATATATATATATATTAGCTGTATCACTCTCCCACTCAAAGGCTTTCAATAATTTCCCATTGCACTTTGAAGCAAGTGCAAACCCCATACCATGGCCCATGCTGCCCTTCTTACTGTTCCAGCTCCATTTCATGCTGCCACCTACCTCCTCACAGTGCTTTATCAAGTTGAGTGCCCCATCCAGTTTCTCAAACTTGTAAATTCTCCCCCACCTAAGGTCTCCATGTCAACCACATCCTCAGCTGAATGTAGCCTTCCTTGGAGGTCTTCTCTCATTACTATATAAAAAATAATATTAATATATTGTATATTGTGCTATAGATACTCAGCTAAGTATTTTAAATGGATTATCTTATTTAATACTCTTAACAAACCTATAAATAATGCATTATATGAGTAAACAAAGGCACAGAAATGTAAAATAACTTACTCAAAGAAAACATATCTTATAAGCAAAGAACTCACAACTAGACAGTCTAGGTCTAGAACCAAATTCTTTACCTGTAGTGTATTAATTTACATTGCCTCCTCTTATTCCCTACTCTCTACAGTGTGTAATTAAGTATTAATTACTTTGTTTGCTTCTATTCATACAGATAAAATTTACAAGGGCCTCTTTTGTGTCAGGGCCCATGCTAGGTAAAGAAAGCAAGTTCTTCCATCTTGTGGGGACTGTGCCCAGTGAGGAAGACTGATATGTATGTTCCATGAAGCCAGGGTTGTGCCTTCAGACCCATGTGCCTGCCACATCACGGATATGTGACAGGTACTTAATGCTGTTTTTTGATTGAAATGTGAGTTCTAAGGAATTCTTTGTTTTGTTCAAGTAGCAAGAATTATGTATTAGTCTCCTGTGGCTGCCAAAACAAAGTATCACAAACTAGTGGCTAAAACAACAGAATTTGCTCTCACAATTCTGGAGGTCAAGTAAGTTCTGGAGTCTGGCTCAAGGTTTCAGCAGAGCTTCACTTCCACTGGAGACTCTAGGGGAGAATTTATCCCTTGCCTCTGACAGTTTCTGGCAGCTGTCAGCATTCCTTGGCTTGTGGCCATTTCTCTCTCTCCTCTGCCTTCACATTACCTTCTCTTATATGTGTCTGTGTTATTTGTGTTCTTTTCTTTTTCTTCTCTCTCTAAGAATACTTGTGAAGGTATTTAGTACCCATCTGGATAATCCAAGTAATATTGTCATTTCAAGATCCTTAACTTAATTATATCTTTGGCTATATATGATACTGTTCACAGATTCTGGTGATTAGGACAGGACACATGCTTTGGGGGTCACTATTCAGCCCTCCAGAAGGAAAACGTCCATTTGCCCTGTAAAGGGCTGGCAGTCAACCAGGCACTACATTCCTTTTCCTCAACTGCCCACATTGTCGGAGATAATTGCTGACCCTACCAAAGCCCAGACTCACTTTCTGAAGCTGTTAGAGAAGTGACTCTCTTACTACATTATACTGAAGTATCATCTAGGGAGTTTGTTTAAAGTCTTGATTGTTGGACTTTACATCCAAAGATTCTAATTTCATAGTTATCTGGTATCAGATTTGTCCATTATAACAATACCCAGGTGATAATCCACCCTTTATGGAGTGTCCAAGAGAAAAATCCAAGCCAGAATCAGATAGAGATTTCTAGAAATGATGTCCAGTTTTCTGCTCTAAAATAGATACTGTGTAAAGGTTCTAGCTTACTCTTTAGTAAGCCAAGATTTGGATACTGAGCAGATTCTGAAAAGTCTCCCATCATTCAGGCACCCATAGCACTTTATTTCTTTTGGGACACACTGAAGACTTGTTTGGTATCTTCTAGAGAATAATCAATAAGAATGCATTCTTCTCAACACTTTATGAGGCTCTTGAACCTTTTACCTAAACATCCACATGCAAGATAGAGGGACGCACCTTCTAAAAACTGTAGCGATATACTTTGTGCTATTAGGTAGAGGATAGTACGTGAGTCATTCAGCTGAATATATTCTTTTATTTGCTTATGTAAGTGAACACAGGCTCAAATGCCCTTTCAAGTATCTGTCTTTGAGAACGTTACCCTGGTCCAGTTAAGCTATGGGAAATATTGTCTTAATATTTTTTTCCTGAAACAGAATTTGCTTGGCTTGTGGCCAAGCCTTGCCTTGCCTTGTTTAAGGCAACTTTCTAAGTGAGCAGCTTTACATTGTGTGTCTACTTTCAAAAAACAAAGAAGGACACTTGGGAAATTAAAAATATATAAAATGAGGCAATCAGTTTTTGGTTTTCTTTTTAATAGTTGTAAACAAATTAGGGACTAACTAGATCGGAGGAAAGATTCTTCAAGTTTGTTAGATCTTCCCAAAGATGTCAGAATTTTATTCAAACTAAGCATTCTGTATTCCAAATTGTTACAGTCTGTTTTTCCAGCCCTTCCCAAGGTTCTGCAGCTCAGAGGCCTCCAGTTCAGATGATAAAATGGAATAGCTATGCATTTCAGTTTCTTCATAGAGCTCAGGTGGAGTTATCCCTGCAAAGACCCAGATATGTTCCCCCTACGTGATACAGTGAATCAGTGCATTACATAGGATATTTTGGAAGTCTTCCATAAACCAAATTCCTGTATGGTATGCATCCAGCTGGGTAAACAACTTACTAAATGGTGCTTGAAGGGATCTGATGTAACCCTCCTCACTATCCTGGCAAAGACATGGAATGGTTTCCTCCCCTTTCCTTCCTGCCTCCCTCAAGCACTCCTGCTTATCCATGGTGTCATTCTGTAAATTACCTCTCTTTCAAAATTCTAAATATTCATTTTGAGGTAATTTTTCTGAATACAAATATAAGGGCAAACTGAATTTACTTTGGTATCATGCCCTTCTTAGAATATATTCATTTATTTATTTAACAAATATTTATTGAACATCTAGCATCTGCCAGGAAAACAACTGCATCATGATTTACTTTCAAATTAATTGAAAGCCAAAAAGATTATTTTTTCTTGGCTGCACATTTATGCATTTATATTTGTATCATGTGGATGGAAAAGATGAATTTCAAACCTAGTGTTAACTATAAAATGTATGAACGAAGTACATGTTCACACCATTATTCAGAAGCCTCTTTAGTTAAGTGCTGGCTTTGACAATGGACAACAGGAAAGGAAAGGGTGTTTGTATGGCCGCTTATGGTTGAATTCACACTCTTGCATTTTGTATTTCACCCAGAAAAACCAGTTTAGTAAATACTGCCATGTATTAGTAGCACTATTTTAACAAGCCTACAAATGTTAGTTAAATATTTAAAGTTCAGCGTAGAGGTATAGATGGCCTTTTCTTTTAACGTTGTAGATAGTAGCTATAGTTGTTGATTAACTGCAAATCCCTCTCTCTCTTTCTCTCTCTCTCTCCCTCTCCCCACACGCCCCCCATACACCATTTGCTTATTATTTTCCCATAGATAACGAGAGGATGGATATTTGCCGTCAAGATAGCTCAGCAAGGCAGTCTGCGTGATGTCTGTGATTCCATTTGTCACAGGAGCCTTTATGAGGGAACAGAGGATATAACTTTGCCCATTTTTCATTTCCTGTTATCGCTCAGGTTTCAGTCTTCGGATGCTCTGTTTTCCTGTACCTCAACTGGAGCCGACATTATCAGAGCACCACCTGCTACCACCTTTGCCGCTGAGGCCCTGTCAGCAGTTCCAGGAGCAGATAGCTTCCTTCTAGGGAAGCTGAGAAACCCACTGCAGGCCAGAGCAAACCAAGTCCACGGTTAGGCCCACATATGCAGAGCAAAGCAGGCATTTGATGATTAACTAAATAATTCCAAGAGAGGAACATTCTTGGAGTTGTAAAGCACATTTAACTTTATGGAGCGCTTCCCCACTTCTATTTCATTGGATTATCTGAGCAGCCTGTAACACAGCAGAGCTGGTACAATTATGCCTGTTTGTACTCATGTAGAGATCCTGCTTTCTGTATCCACTACAACTAGAAATGGCCAGGCTGTGGGGTGTAACTAAGGATAAACAATGGAGTCAGTGAGTCAGTGGTGGAGAACTCACTCCAAAGGTGTGCAAGGAAAGAACAAACTGAATCACTTTGCTGTATACTTGAAACTAACACAACACTGTAAATTAACTATACTTCAATTAAACACACACACACACACACACACACACACACACACACACATACACACATCACTGGGGAATCATTTGAGCCATACATTGCAGGGAAGGAGAAGAGGTTGACAGTGGACTGGCCCAACTTATTCTTTCTTGATGACTTTTCTTAGAGTTTAGTCCTCTAGTCTGGACCCTAATCAATCAATCATAGGCTTATACTGTAGATGTTGCTCTCCCTCCCTCTCCTTCTTTAAAACTTACCTCTGTCTCAGTCATAGTTCTAAATACATGTTCTTGCTGCCTCCCAAGACTATAATAACAGACCCATGTTAGCACAGGATTGGGGGGTGGGTTGGTTCAGGGTCTCACATCATCTCAGTCTTGACATTCTCCTCTCTTTATTGCCCCTCCCCATATACACATCCTTTTCCAGTGTCTAGTAGTAATTCCAAACTTGCTTGATTTTTGTTACCAAGTCTTATGCCTGACTCTTATCAGTGGACCCCAGTCTTAATCATATATCCATTCTTCTGACTCCTTTAGAACAACTGTTTCTGGATAAAGTCTCTAACTCCCAAGAGTGGCCATTTGAAACTCCAACCCAAAGACTGCAGATTTGCCAACTACTGAGAAATGCTTTCCTGATGCTGGCTGCTTGACAATCAGTTTGTCCACCTAAATTTTACACATCATCTTCTCATCCTTCTCCAAAGTTGTGTTCTTCTTCCCCATTGGGAGACGTTTTCATTTGTTTTAAATGTCTCCAAAGTGGATGTCATGCTTGGATTATAACCTGTTGCCATATTCCTTTGGCATCTAGTTTCCAGTAGAGTCATTCTCACTAGTATTTATGCAACTTAAATGGGAACCGGGGACCTGGTTTCTGGCCCTGCCTTCTAGTATCCCCAGCCTCCTGAACTCAAGCTTTGTCATGTGATATGAAAATTAGAGGCCACCACCAGAATGATTGATTAGAAGATAACTCACATATCTGTTGTACCTTGATGACAATGTGCCACAGAATAGGTTAGGCCATGAGAGAGAAACTGTCAAGACCTGGAAGAAGACCCATTAGGGATCCAGGTACATGGAGCCTTGGGAAGATCTCCTTCATGTGTAGACGTGTAAGACAAGCACAGAGCCCTACATGGGGTTGTCTGGGATGCCTCACCATGCCTACACTCTCCAGGCTTCTCCTTTGTGCTCTAAGCATGTTTCTTCTTCAAAACGCACTGGTTCTGTTACCATACATGTTCTCATCCAGTTGCAAATAATAAAATTTATGACTAATTGTGGCTTGATGCACCACTGATGCTAAAGATACTTGATAACTTTTCACAGAAAAGACCCTGAAATGAATGATGTTTAAATGGAGCATTTTGCAAGGCTGTGAAGGCTGTAGATTGATGATAAAGGAGAGAGCATATGTATGGCTCTGTATGCCAGATGGGGTAAGAGGGCTTGGGGACAGAGGACTGGGCATGGAGGGGCTGCAACCGAGGCCTTCAAAGGAATGACTGTAACCACTGGAAGCCCTACTCTGCAATATCACTGCCTGACAAGCTCCCTGAATCAGTAAAGGACCATTGGTTTCTAAAGTCTCCTACTTATCCCCTCCAGTTGCTCCATCCCAAATCATTCTTGAGTTTTTCTTAAAATTTTTGACAAGTTTAGAATTGAACTCCTGTGACTTAGAGCAGTATTTCCTCAAGTGTGAAATGCTACAGATAATTTTAGGTAATGCACAAGTTTGGCAAATAAAATTAAATCACATAGTGAGAAAGTTATTCCCTTTTCAATTCTCTTTTCATCCTTCTGATGATACCAAGGATAAATTCTCAGTCTGGAACTGTACATTTTTAACCCCTCTCTAATACTTATTTTCTCCTTTTTTAGAAAATTAAGTGCAGACTTGAAGCTCAGAGCCTTTGACAGGTAGTAGTATTTTCCCATAAATTAATAACATTATTTAATTATATTGTATTTATTTTCATACTATCACCCTCTTATGGAAAGTAACATCAGTCATGTATTTGAGATGGTGAAGTCAAGTTTTCTTTTAAAATCAAACTTCTAATTTAAGAAGAATGGGTAAGTTTGAAGAAAATGTTAAATAAATGATAGACGGGGGGGCATGTGGCAGTAGGCATGGGAAAAATGTTGATGGTGACATGCAAATGACAGACTGGTAACAAACATTGGCTTGGGTCATATTCCTAATATTTCCACTGTGCTTCAGAATTTCTCTCTCTCTCACCTTTCCTGGCCTTTTTGCTCTCCTTTCATCCAAAATAATATTTCAGTTGAAGTGCACCTTGATCAACTTGACAGTAAGTACACAAGCCCCTAGCATTGGAGCATTTCATGGTAGAGCTACAAGTATCACTAAAAGCTCAGGTATACACAAGGGAATGAGAAATTTAGCCAGGTGAAAGCCAGTGGCCTTTGCCTTCAGCACAGGGGAAGGTAGAACGTGGGTGGGGGAGGAAACATGTCAACACAGGATGGGGAATATCTTCCCCTTCCAGCCTCCACCTCCCCTCTTAATATCTACCATCACACAAAAGACAGGGGGAGGGGAAAGGGAGACCACAGCCCAAGTATTTGGGTAATTGCTATCTCAGTATGAAATGACATCTTCTTTTTATTTCCCTTACCCACACCTAATACACCAGCATATTGTATTCCTCACACTGAAATCTGTGTGTATAAATCTTTGCAGGCACAGTGAGGCCTCGTTGGATTTGGCTGTTGTTTCTGAAAAGAGTATAAGAGGACATCAAATGTAAGTGAATCAAGCCCTCAGCTAGCATTTAATTGATAAGAACTAAAGCTAATATTAGATAACAAATAAATGGTCTGTTGCACAGGCATTTAATTAAACACCAAATTAATGCAGTAATGACCTACTGGAACTAACAGCCAGGAATGCTTTACTGCACACCAGCATCTGGACGTTTTCACCTTCCAGCTCCCCTCCTCCTTCCCCCTCTTCTGCAGACAGATACATTATAAAGAAATACATTCACTCATATCCTATGTCCTCATGTTTCCATGTCTTGACTCATCATGCGTAATAATCTATTTTACCCAAGGAAGCTTGACCACTTAGCTAACTCTCTACTGAGTCTCCCCTATAATATGTCCCAAACCTCAGCATTTGGGACTGTTTGAAATCCTGGTCTTGTTGTCCTTGGCTGATTACATGCTGCCTTGAAGATTAATTTCAGACAGTGTTTTAGATAATGGTCTCAGGGAAGAGAATGAAAGTCGTGAAGGGGAGTGAGGAGTTGATACAAGCTTTGTCTGGACCTCTCCAGGACCTTTCAGTCATACAATAAAACATATAATAGATAGAGGAAATGAGGAGATGAACTCCATGTAGATTTACTTCACTTATCCAGGTTGGCTTCTACAGGGTTCATCTGGGCCACTCTCATACTGTCTTGATGCTAACGCCTGTCCACTAGGTAGAGGTAAGCCCTAGAAGCACTTCAAGAACACCTCTTCCATGCCCAGACTGCACACAGCCATGTGTATGCTATATTCCTCTTTTGCTCCATGAGACTTTGAATCCCCCTCCTGGACACAGGGACAGAGCCTTTTCAGTGTCACCTTCCAAGGTTCTCTGACTCCTAGTAACAAACTCACTTCAGTTAAGAAGCAATCTCTAAGAGCCAACAACCTATATCAATGCATTTTTTTCAAATTCTGGGCCTAAAAATCAAATGTAGGCAACTTTACTGGACCCAGAAATAGGATTTCTGGGTCCAGTGTAGTCTAATTCCTCCTCTCTGAAAGCCAAGAAAGACAATTTTAGCATCTGGAGTACGTATGTACTTAGAAATGTGGGGTCTCCACCAATACGTAATTTCTGAGTTAAGGGGTTCCAATATAGAATGAGGTTTTAATGAGTGTGGAGTAATTTGTTCCCCCAAACCACCACCTGTCCTCTTCTCAGACATGATCTTAAATCAAAATTATTTGACAAAATGAGTTAAACCCCATTGACTCTAGCAAGAACAATATACAGTGAACAATCTTTCTATCTATCTATCTGTCTATCTATCTATCTATCTATCTATCTATCTATCTATCATCACAGGTTTTAATGTTAGAGCCTTCAGGGCTCTCCTCTCTGCTTTACCATACTCCATTCCTTTTGCATCATAATATCCCTCCCAATTCCACCTTATCTCCATCTCCCCTTTGGGATCTTCTTTCCCTCATCCTTCCCCAGAACTTCCCATGTGGATATTCATGCATTCCAGACCATTCATACCCCTTGGGGTTAAGAGTCTGAAAGTCAATAGTAACTTCAATGAAATTTTTGGTGTTAGTTTCCCCTTTTGAGGATACTGAAAGGAGTAAATCTCTAATGGTGGAGTTTCCTGAAAAATTCAAGGTGAATAGGGGAGGTTTCAGAGGCCTGGAATATGGCTTTTAGGCATCTTTTAACATCATATGTGTTGCCTTTTTCCAAGCAGTATTTGTCCTATGTGGGTGGGGGAGACAGATTCAAGGGAGTTGTATCCTACAGCTTATGGTACCATTGGATCCAGTGGCATATATGAAGTTCTCTGGATGACATAATAAAAACAGCAAATTTATTTTAGGGAAATGTTTAAATATATATATATATATATATATATATATATATATATATAGAGAGAGAGAGAGAGAGAGAGAGAGAGAGAGAGATAGTTACAGATATAGTCATTGCTCTGTGTTCAGAGGGGATTGGTTTCAAGATCCCCCACAGATACCAAAATCCACAGATCCTTAGGTCCCTTATATAAAATGGTGTAGTATTTGCATATAACTTAAGAACATCCTCCTGTACACTTTAAATCATCTCTAGATCACTTATAATACCGAATAAATGTAAATGCTATGTAAGTAGTTATAACCACAATGTAAATACTATGTAAATATTTGCTTGTGCAGAGAAAATTCAAGTTTTGTTTTATGGAACTTTCTGGAATACTTTTTCAAATTATTTTCAACCGGAGGTTGGTTGAATTTGTGAATGTGGAACCCACAGATATGGAAGGCCAACTGCATATATAATATTTTTGTGTAAAATATCTCACATATGCCCAACACCCTGTTTTCTTATTACTGCATTAGTCCTAGGGTTTATTTTGCTATTAAATGGTTGAGTAAAAGTGCTTTCTATAGGCCTTTTAATTTCCTAAATCTTTCTTCACATCAGTTGTTGCCTGTGATACTCTCCACATCTCTGTAAGATAAATTGGACAGATGTTACCAACCCTTTTGAAATAAGTGTCTTAAGCCCAGAGAAGCTTAAAAATCACACAGCAATTTCAGGCTGGAAATAGAGAAGAAATCTATCTCCAGAACCAGATGTCTTTCCATGTCATCACATTATCCCTTGTCTTGAGAAGTTGCTGTGCACAAGGTTGAAACAAACTGCCTAATAAATTTTAAATATAAATAAAGAGATATTAAAGTTTCTCCTCCAATTTTTGTTCTTAAGTCATATGTTTTATCCCAGGATAGCAAATTGTTTACAAGCAATTACAGTAATTAAGCATAAATACACCCCAGTGAGGCAACTATTATTATCCACTTTTTAACAGATGGGAAAGCAGAAGTGGAGAGAACAGGAATGACCTGCACAAGGCCAAAGAGGGTGTCCGCCAGACACAGGAAGGGCCTGGAACCTCGGGCACCCCATGTTTTTCCTCTCACTTCTGGATGACCCACATTCCATAAAGAAAGTTTGACTTGTAAAAAATGGAAAAGAGGATGAAGGTGGTTGGTGACAATGCTGGGGAGAGAGCTGCTAGAAGTAACAATGAAAAAGGGACATGGTTTGAGAGATGCAAAGTGACATAGCCTGATCCCTCAGAGACATCTGAGACAATGTCCAGTCTCATCCTGGGGCAGCCCAGCGTTAGCAGCAAAGGTCATAAATGGAATACAAGTGTCTCCTCTCAGAACTAAGGTGGCCAAGCTTTTTCCAGTTCTGCATCTTTAGAATGAGCCGATGCCCATAAAATGAAGATTACTGGAATCACAGAAGGAGAAGATGTGCTCGTGATGAAGATACAATTGCCCTTTCCGAAGGGCTTTGTAATTTGTGAGTCAAATGTACAGTTGCATTAATATTAGGAAAATTACATCCAGGGGAAAATGCCGAAAGACAAGAAGGCTAACTTCTCATGCTGCGTCTTTCTGCCCATTATCACTTTTGGCAGACAGTTTGAATTCAAGCAGAAAGCGTATGGCCAAATAGAGTAAGACAGAAACGAAACAATGGCTTTAAGAGTTAACAAAAACAAATCTGAAATGAAAAGTTGACAAGTGAGGTTCATGTCAAATTGCTGAAATCAACAGTGAAGCCCAGACAAATAAGTGCTTGATTTTTCTGTTGAAATATTTGGGGGATTTTTTTATGCTATTTGTCATCACTTACTGAGATAAGATGGATGCAGCATTCAGTAAAACTGGGTGTGGGGGGGATTTGAAAACCTCCCTCAGATAGCTTTATGAAATTTTATGTATAGGACAGAAAAGTATCCAGACACCCATTTCTGCAGAAAAATAAATAGTTGTTTATTTCAGGCACTATTTCTACAAAAATTTATATAGCCACCACATACCAACCACAGGAGAGAGAGAGAGAGACAGAGAGAGAGAGAGAAAGAGGAATAAAGACAAGAAGAGAAAGAGTACATGGCATTTCATAGTCAAAGTAAGTGGGCTGCACCCATCCCAGGGAGCCAGCTGAGAGCAGGATGTGTATGTGTCATCTCCAGTTTTCTCAGAAGCAAGAAGATATTAAGAAGGGTATGTACTCCCTTTGAGAATCCTTTACACAAATGTTTTGGTCAACATTGGAACAAGTGTGGACTGTCACTACCTGTGATTAGGTAACTTTAGTTAGTTCCAACAGATTCTTAAAACTTATTCAGGGAAAAAGTCCCAACTTACATGTCAGCTGAAATACACAATTCTAAGTCTTTGGCATTGTGACACTCAGAACGCTCAAAAATTATTTTTGTTTTAGTAGCATAGGCAATGATCTTTCCTCTTTGACTCCCACCACTCCTTAGATGTTTCTACATGCTACCAGAAAAATCAGCTGTTCAGGGAATAAGAAAAAGAATGGTGAGACAAATAAGACAATGAAGTTGTGTAGCCTACCACCAATTAAAGAAATATTCCCACTTAGTAATAAATCTTTACATGCTAAATAGAAATAATGTCAAAGATCAAAATAAGAGTAAATAGGACAATACAGGGTGACTAGAATAATAGAAGTCAGCTGTTGGCTTTTTCATTTCTATTATTTTTCTGACTTATAATCATGACGTTTTAAATTCAGCACTGTGAATTCCAGTAAAACAAAGCCACCAGCCTAAATAAAGGAGTGAATTAATGAATAAGTGAATGAATCACAAGTAGTTTTATCTTTGCTCTAGTCACACCAGCTAGGCAATTTAGGAGATTTACGTTTGAAAGCTGATCCCTGTCTCAGACTGTTCAGCTATCTTTCCTCCCCTCACAACATGTGCCATATCAGTCAGAATTTGGTGGTGTCCAGGCTGAGACATTGTGTAATACTGTACAATATCTGGCAGGCAATACTAGGACACCAGAATGGCCCTTTAGGCTATTATCACTCAGGAATCTGGGTTGGGCTACTTTGATTTCCACCTTGTATCCTACCCACCAAATCACTTCCAGATAATAGAGGTCATCTGTCATCAAAATGCTGGAAACTGGTCTGCATAACATGGTTCTCTCACCTTTGAACACAAGTGGTTGATGAGTAATGGCATTGTTGTCTTCCAACTCACTGGAGAAGAATAGGCCCTTCTGGAAGAGATTACCAATCCTAGTGGTCAGTAGGTGAGCTATAGCTCCTGTTCCCAGGCCTGTATTTCAACAATATGACCAAGCATCTCTATTCTGTAAGGCTGGTCATCACTGCACTCCTAGAAGAGAATAGTGCAATAAAGGGAACATCTAATGACCACCCCAGTTGACGAATCTCCAAATTGCCAATATGACACTTGAGCAAAGTCACATATGTACTTTCTAGGTTTTCCCAGGCCCAGATTCCAGATCATGGGTCTGAATCAGGTTTACTATGTCTCAAACCTCTCTTCCTTTCCTGTTTCTTTTCCTGTTATCACTATGTGATACTAATCATTAGTATCACATAGTGACACCATTTATTTTCTGGACAACCAATGAAAGAAGACTCCTGTAGCAAGTTGTGATAACTATTTCTTCCAATCTCCCACTATTACATCCAGAGGATCAAGGTGGTTTAGGACAGGTTTCACTGGCTAGATAATTATGAAGCTTTAATTGATTTATTTCCAAGACAGCTGCCACATCTTCCTTTTTTGGTCAATAGTTTAAATTTCCTTCACACTTCTCCTGCCTAAAGAACAATGATAGATATTTAGGGAAATCAACATTAACTTCTAATTAGAAAAACAATAAGGATTGATTGATCGATTGACTGATCTATTTATTTATCTTTGTATTTGATAATGAATACAAAAAAGGAAGGAGACTTTTTTTGGTCTTCTCTTTGTCTTACTGTCCCTTATCTCTCCATCTTCAAAAATATGAGCCTGAAATACACTTGAGATATTAGTTTCTTTCATGGTTTTAGCAGTTCTTTCACCTAGACAGATCTATTCCTTTTCTCTAACCTGTGACAGAGAAAACATCAAGAAGATCTTCAGTAATTAGTCAAAGTATTTGGATGATTTGAGAATATACCACCTTTTATCACATAGTAGTAGTTCTCCCCAGGACATATGATATTAGTCACAAGTCCTAATAGCCTAGGTGGATGGACTTTGTACTTAAGTGGATCCACGATTAACAGTGGTGTCATGGCCATGAACCTCAACTGAGAAAATAAACCCCAGATTTCCATTGCAGAGAGTGGTAGTCAATAAAATACCAATCTGACCCTGACCCTCTTCACTGAATGCTACCATGGATTTGCTGCTCAGAGGGGCACGCTGGCCCCTCAGGATCTGGCTCCTGCTTACCACTCAAGTCTCATGGCTCAAGGTTCTCTGACACAACTTTTGTATAGCAGGAACACCAAACTGCATGTAATCCACTGCTCCTCCAACACCCCTAAACACCCATCAGTACCTTCCACACTCACCATGCCACCTCTCACATCTACATCTCTGCCATGTTGAACCCTCCCTTCAATCTGGTATGTGCTAAGTTTATTCCAGGTAAACAGCTTTAATGTACAGTGTATTTTCTGATTATGATTCCTTACCAGACAAAACTAATACATAATGCCATGAGGTTTTCATTAAGAAATACTGAAGCCTGTTTTTTGTATAAAGTTGAAGTTTCTATATCATATGGATTTATGAATCCAGAAGTAAACACCCTTTGTAAAAGTTTTCCTAAATGTAAAACCCTAAATAAATTTTCTCAGATCACGGTTTGTAGAAACAGTTGTTTAAAAGTAAAAAAAAAAAAAATGGCGACTAGTAGGACACAGAATTTGCATCTCTGCACAACTAGGACACTTACCAGGCACAGACCTAAGGGGATGAGACGAACCCCCAGTTACTGGGTAGGACTTGGGACATGGGCGGGGAGTGAACGGGGAGAAGTGGAGGCAGGATGGGACTGGGGTCCCTGAGGGGTGGCTGGGAAAAGGAAGGGATCCCACACCTGAAGAGGGAAATAGGGGGACCACTGGGAAGGCAGAGGATCAAAAGGGAGCATGGCCAGGTTTCCCCTGCTCACTTGGGCTCCCAGGAGCCTGCTGAGATCCCCAGCCTGATCCTCTGCTCACTGAGGATCCCTCCAGCCACGTGGGTCCTGAGGGAGTGGGAGGGAGGGAAGGGGGAGCAAAAGTAAAGGTCAGACCTACAAGACAGACCATCCTGAGGGGTGGCTGTGGGAGGGGAGGAGTTTCTACATGCAGCAGGACCCACACATGGTTAGGGGTCCAGCGGCAATGGGGGAGACCCTGGCGGAGATGGTGGGGAAGGGGAGTGAAGGAATGGAAAGGAATGGGCCAGTGCCTTCCCTGTTCACTTAAGCACCGGGGAGCCTGTTGGACTCCTGGGCCTAATCATCTGCCCTCAGAGCCTCCCTCCTACTTTACAGAGCCCAAGCCCCGACCCTACGCCCCCACTCAGGGCCCTACCTCTACACTTGGAGATCCCCTCTGAGACCCCCTCCAACCATGCTGGGCCTAAAATCCACCCAAACATCCTGACCCAGGGCCTTACCTCCAAACTCCGGAACTACACTCTCCACATGTGCTGCCTCTCCCCTTCTGCACAGGTCCTAAGCAGAAGCACCACCCCACGCTTGAACATGGCCCTGCCTAAGCCCCACACCCAAGGCCTTTTCCAGATGCATGGGTCCTGAGCCTAGGCCCCACTCCACACTCAAACATCACAGATGTCTAAGTTCCACCCGCTGCCTACACTGTGTCCCCCATAGCCATAGCCAAGGTCTTTTTTTTTTTTTTTAATTTTTTTTCTCTTAGGTTGGGCTTCTGTTTTACCTTGTTGTTGATTCATTTATATTTTTTCCTAATAAATATTGTATTTTTCTAAATTTTTTATTCTTTGTTATTGTACTGCTCCTATTCTTCTCTCTTTTTTTTTTTTTTTTTTTTTTTTTTTTTTTGCCACGTCATGTGGCTTGTGGGATCTTGGTTCCCAGGCCAGAGGTTGGGCCCAAGCTCCTGTGGTGGGAGTGCCAAGTCCAAACCACTGGACTAATAGAGAACCTCAGACCCCAGGAAATATTAATTAGAGTGAGGCCTCCTGGAGGTCCTCATCTCACACCAAGACCCAGTTCTACCCAACTGCCTGCAAACTCAGTGCTGGATGCCTCAGGTCAAACAACAAGTAAGACAAAAATACAGCCCCACCCATAAAAAAAAAATGACAAGAAAGAAAAATGTTATGGACAAAGAAGCACGGTAAAAACATACAAGAAAAATAAATGAATAAGAAATAGGCAGTAAATGGTAGTAAAGATAATCTAAAATTTCAGAAACAGAATGGAGAAAATACAAGAAACATTTAACAAGGATCTAGAAGAATGAAAGAGCAAACAAACAGTGATGAACAATATAATAACTGAAATTAAAAATATTCTAGAAAGAATCAAGAGCAGTATAACTGAGGCAGAAGAATAGATAAGTGAACTGGAATATAAAATGGTGGAAATAACAGCTGGGGAGCAGAATAAAAAAAAAAAAGAAAAGAACTGAGGAAAGTCTCAGACACCTCTGGGACAACATTAAATGCTCAAACATTTGAATTATAGAGGTCCCAGAAGAAGAGAAAAAGAAAAGGTCTGAGAAGATATTTGAAGATACTGTAGTTGAAAACTTCCCTAACATGGGAAAGGAAATAGTCAATCAAGTCCAAGAAGCACAGAGAATCCCATACAGGATAATTCCAAGGAGAAACACACTGAGACACATATTAATCAAAGTAAAAAAAAAAATTAAATACAAAGAAAAAATATTAAAAGCAGCAAGGGAAAAGCAATAAATACTATACAAGGGACTCCCCAAAAAGTTAACAGCTCATCTTTCAGAAACTCTGCAAGCCAGAAGGGAGTAGCAGGACATATTTAAAGTGATGAAAGGGAAAAAAAACTACAACCAAGATTACTCTACCTGGCAAGGATCTCATTCAGGTTCAATGGAGAGATCAAAAGCTTTACAGACAAGAAAAAGCTACAAGAATTCAGCACCACCAAACCAGCTTTACAACAAATGCTAAAGGAACTTCTCTAAGCAAGAAACAGAAGAGAAGGAAAAGACCCACAAAAACAAACCAAAATCAATTAACAAAATTGTAAAAGGAACACACATATTGATAATCACCTTGAATGTAAATGGATTACATGCTCTAACCAAAAGACACAGACTGGCTGAATGGATACAAGAACAAGACCCTTATATATGCAGTCTAGAGGAAACCCACTTCAGACCTAGGGACGCATACAGACTGAAAGAGAGGGGATGGAAAAAGATATTCCATGAAAATGGAAATCCCAAAAACCTGGAGTAGTAATATTCATATCAGATAAAATAGACTTTAAAATAAAGACTGTTACAAGAGATAAGGAAGCACATTACATAATGATCAAGGGATCAATCCAAGAAGAAAGCATAACAATTATAAATATTTATGCACCCAATATAGGAACACCTCATTACATAAGGCAAATGCTAACAGCCATAAAATGAGAAATTGACAGTAACACAAAAATAGTGGGGGACTTTAACATCCCACTTATACCAATAGATAGATCATCCAGATGGAAGATAAATAAGGAAAGACAAGCTTTAAATGACACAACAGACCAGGCCAGAGAGACTTAACTGATATTTTTAGGACATTCCACCTGAAAGCAGAAGAATACACTTGCTTCTCAAGTGCACAAGGAACGTTCTTCAAGATAGATCACATCTTGGGACACTAATCAAGCCTTGGTAAACTTAAGAAATTTGAAATCATATCAAGCATCTTTTCCAACCACAATGCTATGAGACTAGATATCAACTACAGGGGAAAAAAATGTAAAAAATACAAACACATGGAGGCTACACAGTGCACTGCTCAATAGCCAAGAGATAACTGAAGAAATCAAAGAAGAATTTAAAAAATACCTAGAAACAAATGACAATGAAAACACGAAGATCCAAAACCTGTGGGATGCAGCAAAAGCAGTTCTAAGAGGGAAGTTCATAGCAATTCAAGCTCACCTCAAGAAACAATAAAAATGTCAAATAAACAATCTAACCTTACACTTAAAACAACTAGAAAAAGAAGAACAAAAATAACCCAAAATTAGTAGAAGGAAAGAAATCATAAAGATCAGAGCAGAGATAAATGAAATAGAAACAAAGAAAGCAATAGCAAATATCAATAAAACTAAAAGCTGTTTCTCTGAGAAGATAAACGAAATTGATAAAACTTTAGCCGGACTCATCAAAAAAAAAAAAAAAGGGGAGGACTCAAATCAATAAAATTAGAAATGAAAGAGGAGACGTTACAACTGACACCACAAAAATATAAAAGATCAGAAGAGAATACCTCAAATAACTATATGCCAATAAAATGGACAACCTGGAAGAAATGGACAAATGCTTGGAAAAGTACAACCTTCCAAGATTGAACCAGGAAGAATTAGAAAACATAAACAGACCAATCACAGGTAATGAAATTGAAACTGTAATTAAAAATATTCCAACAAACAAAAGCCCAGGGCCAGATGGCTTCACAGGATAATTATATCAAACACTTAGAGAAGAGTTGGCACCTATCTTTCTCAAACTCTTCCAAAACATTGCAGAGGGAGGAATACTCCCAAATTTGTTCTATGAGGCCACCATCGCCCTGATACCGAAACCAGACAAAGATATCACAAAAAAAGAAAATTATAGACCAATATCACTGATGAACATAGATGCAAAAATCCTCAACAAAATACTAGCAAACAGAATCCAATAGCACATTAAAAGAATCATACACCATGATCAAGTGGGGTTTATTCCAGATTTGCAAGGATTCTTCAATATATACAAAACACTCAATGTGATACACCATATTAACAAATTAAAGAAAAAAGTATATAATCATCTCAATAGATGCAGAAAAGCTTTTAGCAAAATTCAACACGCATTTATGATAAAAAGTTTCCACAAACTGGGCATAGAGGGGACTTACCTCAACATAATAAAAGCCATATACAACAAACCCACAACAAACATCATTCTCAATGGTGAAAAACTGAAAGCATTTCATTAAAGATCAGGAACAAGACAAGAACGTCCACTCTTGCCACTATTATTCAACATAGTTTTGGAAGTCCTAGCCACAGCAATCAGAGAGGAAAAAGAAATAAAATGAATACAAATTGGAAAAGAAGAAGTAAAACCATCACTGTTTGCCGATGACATGATACTATACATAGAAAATCCTAAAAGTGTGACCAGAAAACTACTAGAACTAATCAATGAATTTGGCAAGGTTGCAGGATACAAAATTAATGCACAGAGATAACTTGCATTCCTATACACTAACAATGAAAGATCAGAAAATGAAATTAAGGAAACAATCCCATTTACCATTGCAATAAAAAGACTAAAATACTTAGGAATAACCTACCTAAGGAGGCAAAAGACTGGTACTCAGAAAACTATAAAACACTGCTGAAAGAAATCAAAGATAATATAAACAGATTGAGAGATATACCAGGCCCCTAGATTTGAAGAATTAATATTGTGAAAATGACAATACTACCCAAACCAATCTAGAGGTTCAATGCAATCCCTAACAAATTACTAGTGGCATTTTTCACAGAACTAGAATAGAAAATTTTACAATTTGTATGGAAATAAAAAAGACCCCAAATAGCAAAAGCAATCTTAAGAAAGAAAAACAGAGCTGGAGGAATCAGGCTCCCTGACTTCAGACTATGCTCCTAAGCTACAGTAATCAAGACAGTATGGTACTGGCACAAATAAACCAGAAATATAGATCAATGGAACAGAATAGAAAGCCCAGAGTTAAATGCATATATGGTCACCTAATTTATGAAAAAGGAGGCACTTTGTTGTACAGCAGAAACTAACACAACATTGTAAAGCATTCATACTCGAATAAAGGTATAGAAAAACAATACAAAATAAAAGTAAAATATAAAATCTAAGTTGGCACTTCCCTGGTGGCATAGTGGTTGAGAGTCCGCCTGCCAATGCAGGGGACACAGGTTTGTGCCCCGGTCTGGGAAGATCCCACATGCTGCAGACTGGCTAGGCCCGTGATCCATGACCTCTGAGCCTGTGCGTCCAGAGCCTGTGCTCCACAATGGGAGAGGCCACAACAGTAAGAGGCCCGTGTAACGCAAAAAAAAGAAAAAAAAAAACTAAGATGGAAGATCATTAAACAATTATTTTTTCCGTCTAATAAATTTATTTTAGTAAGTAAGTCACAGAGCCCAGGCATGGTGTGTACCCTCAAAAATATTACAGTCAAGCCAAGGTGAAATCTCCATTAATTATTACAATAGAAGATGGCTTACATGAAGTCCTAAATGGGTGGTGTACAAACAATAAATGGAGCTGGAAGAAATACAAAGGAATTTGGACTTTACAGAATGGAAGAATGGCACTGTCACACATTCAGAAACATTCCCTGGTAGCCTTGAGTGAAAGCATGACAGAGGGAGATGAGTTTTGGATTTCAATTAACTTAATTAAACAGAGGGCTTGTGTTGGAAACTGGTGATGGTAAGTCTGGAAAGCAGAAAGATGATTGCTTCTGTTTATTTCATGCACTGATTCCTCATATTTTTATATTACATGGCATTACATTCAAGATGATTTGTGATTCTACTTTTCTCCATCTTTGAACTTAAAATTCACTTCCACATGTTTATGTGATTTTTTAGTCATGGACTGACTGCCTGTTCCATAGCTAATGACTCTGCTTCATCTGACCATCCAAAAGGGGGAATTTCTGACAACAAAACCAGACAAGGATGTCACAAAGAAAAAAAACTACAGGTCAATATCACTGATGAGCATAGATGAAAAAAATGTTCAACAAAATACTATCAAACAGGATCTAACAGCACATAAAAAGGATCATACACCATAATCAACTGGGGTTTATCCTAAGAATGCAAGGATTCTTTAATATATGCAAATCTATCAATGTGATACACCATATTAACAAATTGAAGAATAAAAACCATACGATCATCTCAATAGATGTAGAAAAAAGCTTTTGACAAAATTCAGCACCCATTTATAATAGAAACCCTCCAGAGAGTAGGCACAGAGGGACTTACCTCAACATACTAAGGGCCATATATGAATAAAGCCCTGCCAACATTGTTCTCGATGGTAAATAACTGAAACTATTTCCTCTAAGATCAGGAACAAAACAAAGTTGTCCACTCTCACCACTATTATTCAAAATAATTTTGGAAGTTTTAGTCACAGCAATCAGAGGCAAAAAAGAAATAAAAGGAATCCAAATCAGAAAAGAAGAAGTAAAGCTGTCACTGTTTGCAGATGACATGATACTATACATAGAGAATCCTAAAGAAGCTACCAGAAAACTACTAGAGCTAATCAATGAATTAGGTAAAGAAGCAGGATACAAAATTAATGCACAGAAATCTCTTTCATTCCTACACACTAATGATGAAAAATCTGAAAGAGAAATTAAGGAAGCACTCCCATTTACCATTGCAACAAAAAGAATAAAATATCTAGGAATAAACCTACCTAAGGAGACAAAAGACCTGTATGCAGAAAACTGTAAGACCCTGATGAAACAAATTAAAGATGATACATACAGATAGAGAGATGTACCATGTTCTTGGATTGGAAGAATCAACATTGTGAAAATGACTCTACTACCCAAAGCAGTCTACAGATTCAGTGCAATCCCTATGAAACTACCACTGGCATTTTTCACAGAACTAGAACAAAAAATTTCACAATTTGTGTGGAAACACAAAAGACCCTGAATAGCCAAAGCAATCTTGAGAACAAAAAATTGTGCTGGAGGAATCAGGCTCCCTAACTTCAGACTATACTACAAAACTACAGTAATCAAGACAGTATGGTACTGGCACAAAAACAGAGAGATAGATCAGTGGAACAGGATAGAAAGCCCAGAGATAAACCCACACACATATAGTCACCTTATCTTTGATAAAGTATGTAGGAATGTACAGTGGAGAAAGGACAGCCTCTTCAATAAGTGGTGTTGGGAAAACTGGACAGGTACATGTAAAAGTATGAGATTAGATCACTCCCTAACACCATACACAAAAATAAGCTCAAAATGGATTAAAGACCTAAATGTAAGGCCAGAAACTATCAAACTCTTAAAGGAAAACATAGGCAGAACACTCTATGACATACATCACAGCAAGATCCTTTTGGACCCACCTCCTGAGAAATGGAAATAAAAACAAAAATAAACAAATGGGACCTAATGAAACTTCAAAGCTTTTGCACAGCAAAGGAAACCATAAACAAGACCAAAAAGACAACCCTCAGAATGGGAGAAAATATTTGCAAATGAAGCAACTGACAAAGGATTAATCTCCAAAATTTATAAGCAGCTCATGCTGCTCAATAACAAAATAAACCAAACAACCCAATCCAAAAATGGGCAGAAGACTTAAATAGACATTTCTCCAAAGAAGATATACAGACTGCCAACAAACACATGAAAGAATGCTCAACATTATTAATCATTAGAGAATTGCAAATCTAAACTATAATGAGGGTTTCCCTGGTGGTGCAGTGGTTGAGAGTCCACCTGCCAATGCAGGGGATGCGGATTAGTGCCCCGGTCTGGGAAGGTCCCACATTCCACGGAGCAGCTAGGCCCATGAGCCATGGCCACTGAGCCTGCATGTCCAGAGTCTATGTCTGCAATGGGGGAGGCCACAACAGTGAGATGTCTGCATACTGGGGAAAAAAAAAAAAAACCATAATGAGATATCATCTCACACCAATCAGAATGGCCATCATCAAATAATCTAGAAACAATAAATGCTGCAGCGGGTGTGGAGAAAAGGGAACACTCTTGCACTTCTGGTGGGAATGTGAATTGGTATAGCCACTATGGAGAACAGTACCAAGGTTCCTTAAAAGCTAAAAATAGAACTTCCATATGACCCATCCATCCCACTACTGGACATATACCCTGAGAAACCCATCATTCAAAATAAGTCATGTACCACAATGTTCATTGCAGCTCTATTTACAATAGTCAGGACATGGAAGCAACTTAAGTGTCCATCAACAGATGAATGGATAAAGATGTGGCACATTTATGCAATGGAATATTACTCAGCCATAAAAAGAAATGACATTAAGTTTTGTAGTGAGGTGGATAGATCTAGAGTCTGTCATACAGAGTGAGGTAAGTCAGAAAGAAAAAAAATACTGTATGCTAACACATATATATGGAATCTAAAAAAAAAAAAGTTTCTGAAAAACCTAGGGTCAGGACAGGAACAAAGATGCAGATGTAGAGGATGGTCTTGAGGACACGGGGAGAGGAAAGGGTAAACTGGGACGAAGTGAGATAGCTCCATGGACTTATATACACTACCAAATGTAATATAGGTAGCTAGTGGGAAGCAGTCACATAGCACAGGGAGATCATCTCTGTGCTTTGTGACCACCTAGAGGGGTGGGATCATGAAGGTGGGAGGGAAACACAAGAGGGAGGAGATTTGGGGTATATGTATATGTATAGCTGATCACTTTGTTATAAAGCAGAAAGTAACACACCATTGTAAAGGAATTATACTCCAATAAAGATGTTTAAAAAAAATAAAATGGGTGAAGTTCATCATGACTAAGCAATGTAAAGGTCTTCTCCATTAAAGCATAAAAACTCAGGGAGGTAGAAGTGCCAAAGTCCTCTGACCTTCACATTTTTTTTTTCCTCTCCCCTTAAAGGTTAACTTACTTTGCCATTGGTATCTAAAAATTAATACACCTTCAAAATATGTGATCATCAGCCACGTATTTCAATTTCACTTCTTTCCTTGTTTGCTACCTCATTTCATCTCTAAGCTTTCCAGACTTCCAGAATAAGTTGAAACAAACATACATCAGAAAACATATGCTTACCTACATCTGCATGGAGGAAAACCCTTCTCCCCCCTTACAGGCACCATCCAAGCCAGGTAGTGGATTTTTGTCTACTAGTTGTGAAAACTTAACTTAGAATCAGAAGCCCTCTATGATCTAAATATAATCAAAATCTAAGTAAATAATATATACATTTTTTTCTGCAAATATTGACATTTAATAATCATTAGCCACACTAAAAATATAGACTAAAAACAGAGCCAGTAAAAGTTAGTATCTATGGGATATTGTTCATGATTTGAATTATGTATTAAATTAATAACTTCATATTTTATGATTAGACTAAAAATAGGACACTAGCATCTGTAAGGTTATATACTATTACTATTACTTACTATCTACAGTTTTCAAGTTCCATGGAAATGTCTTAGTTTTTAATTTTACTTTTTGTTGCCCTGATAGCCTTTGAAAATATTGTACCATATTTCAAGACATTACATTTAAAACTATCTTCTTAAAGTTTATAACAGTTGGGCATAGGGATTTGACTCTTGGAATATTCTTTCCATTACCCCATTTTCCATTTTCCATAGCTACTTCACATCTCAACTCCTTAAGATTCCTTTTCAGTACACACTAGAAAGACGTTCTTGAACTTGTCTACAGCTATTTCTAATTTGTCTGATCTTCATCAGTCAGTTTAAAGGAGCATAAAATGTCATCTGCCTCATCTGTCACTGTGTGTGTGTGTGTGTGTTAATGTATTTATCTGATTCACTTCCCCTGGCTCATCTAAGCTTGACACAGTCTGAATCTTTTCCATTTCTTAATTTATTTCAGTCACTCCTCGGGTGTATTGGAGCTGAATTTCTCAGGTAGACTCATCTGAAAAAATGCCATGCTCTAACAATTCTATAAGCAATTATCATCCTAATAGCCTGCAAGTCTTGCTTTGTGTTTTCACTGTTGGTTTAGTGCCAGACTATGGTCCATTCACCCTAAAGCCCTTGACTTAGTACTTTCAGGCACCCTCAGGAGAAATTGGTTTGACTCCTTTGGGACACCGGGAGATGGTTAGTGATGCTGTATCAGTATGAAGGACTGATATGGACATTCATAATGACATTTGATGGCAGTATGGCCACAACTGCTACTATTGAAAAATTCAACTCAATCTCCTATTGCAGCTGACATGGTGCAATAGAGTAGTCAGAGCTATTTTGTTCTCAGAGCTGTGTCAGGAGAACTTTCTTCTTTGTCACCAGCACCACCACCAGCATGATTGTTTCAGAATCTAACATCATCATGACTACTTCTGAATCTAAATGCTGATTATGTTAGGTCTTATTCATGTTAAGAGGTAGAGTTATGTAATAAGATAAATATTAACATAGGCAGCAGGTGCTGTTTCCAGGTGAATAATATAGGTAATAAGTACCATGGGATTCCAGAGCAGG
>NW_006792628.1:628157-637986 GCF_000442215.2 Lipotes vexillifer
AGAGACTCCAAGATACCAGGTAGCTGATAGAACATGAGTTAGGCCTAAAGAAGAGGCACAGGCATGTGTACAAGAGATTGGAGAATGACCTGGTCAATGATGTGACCATCATTCTGTGTTGGGAATAATCTCTAGGCAAATCACTGATGAGAAAGGCTTATAGAGAAGAACATTGAAAATTAGCACTGTATAAGTGAAAATTCAGGTCATGGAAGATTTTGAATTGGGGAGTATGACTTTGATTTTAGGCTAGATGAAAATAAGAGACACAAGCACTCAAAGCAGGCCCCTCATCCTGGGACTAATATGTCCTTGATATGAAAGATTCCCCAGCAAGTGCCTTATCCAGTCTTTCATTCATTCACTCAACAAAGAGCTCTTGAATGAGTACTATGTGCCAGGAACTTTTGAAGGTGTCAGACATACAGCAGGAAACAGGACAGAAAACATCTCTCTCATTACGGAGTGCATTAATTTGTTAGGGCTACCATAACAAAATACCATAGACTGGTGGCTTAAATAACAGAAATACATTCTTTCACTGTTCTGGAATCTGGAAGTCCAAGATCACGATGCTGGCAGAGATAATTTCCTCAGAGACCTCCCTCCTTGTCTTGCAGATGACCACCATCTTGCTGCCTCATCATGTGGTGTCCTTCTGTTGCACACTCACCCCTGGTATCTCCTTTTATTCTTGTAAGGTTTCCAGTCATATTGGATTAGGGCCACGCCCTAATCGCCTCATTTTAACTTAATTGCCTCTTTAAAGACCTAATGTCCAAATATTGTTATAGTCTGAGGTATTGGGGTTGGGGCTCAATGTAAGAATGTGGGGAAGACACAATTCAGCCTGTATCACGGAGTAACAGTCTAGTGGTTGAAACATCTAATGGTGTTTCATGGAAGGACCTCTCCAGGGTTTTCCCATCACACCCCACATGCCTGGACGCAGGAACACACAGCTGACACTCAGACTGAGCTCGTGTTGCCCACACATTCTACCCCTTCTCTTCCCTTACAAGTACCATCTGAGCAAAGCAGGGGGAAGAGAGAGTGCCCACTTCTTCCGTAATGTGTTTGTTGTAATTTTTATTCTCCTCAAGTATTCTCTTGATAACCACTATAACCTGACTTCTCTTGAGAGAGCTGGAAACAAAGGACTAACACAATGAGATTTGGCCTTGGCTCCATATACTGAAGGGATGGCCCTAATCACAAGTCTCATATAATAATACAATGAGAAAAAATGCTTTGAAAATAAACACACTATGTGCAACCTGAATTTCCTAGTCTCAGCAGTCTGTGGGTAAAATTAGGTCACATTAATATAAATAATAAAAATTTCCTGGCCTGCAGCCATAGCTGAAGAGCTATAGATTCTCATTCTTCATTCCCCTGGCCCACACCTCAAGGTCTACAATCATCTCAGTTATTTCTAGGAGGCCCCAGGGTGAGTCTCAGCTCATGTTTGTTCAGGAATAAATTCACACTACCCTTTCTCTCTCAGTTCTTTGAAGGGCTCCACTGACCAGGACACTGAGATCAGCACCTCTCTGCCACCACAGCCGATGATGTCTTCTGAGAGAGCACTGCCTCCCTGCCACACTGCCTCACCTCTCCCCAAGTCCTCCTGAACTTGGCCATGTCGTCCCTTGAAACATGGAAAGGAAGTTCCTCTCTCCAACTTGGCTTGCTCTCCCTAACCTTGCATCCAGGTGACAAAGTTGGTGCCCCAAGTCTCATCTTTTGCTAAAGAGTCCCCTGGAAATGGAGAGCAGGGTGCTTCCCATTCCAGCCGCCTCCTCAATCCCCAAACACACACCCTCAGGGATACCAGAGCATGAAAACAGATGGCTACACTAAGGGCTGGGAGTGGCGGATCCGGCATAACCTGTCCTCACACACCCAAATTTCACTTCAGCCCACCTAATCTTAACCACACTACCATATACAAGAAAATAAATTTTCACCTGTACAGATGCGACAATTTTCATACCATGTGTTATATTATTTAGACATTTGTTACTTAATTTCTGCCAAATGTTCTCTGTCAGGATAAAGAAAAAATATTCTTTTTTTTTTTTTTATATAGACAACATAGCTTAACCTATCTCAATCATGAAATATTTTTTGAGCACCAACTGTATGCAAGGTATTTTGCTAAGAGAGCTCTTTGGGCATGTGCTGTGGGTAAGACAATCCTCCTCCTTTATAAAATAAGTATTAACTTTCTTTTTAAGTTTTTATCTTTTTCCTAAAGATTTAGTCACAACTTATTCTGCATATTTTCCTATACACAAGGAATAACTCTCTTCTCTTGCCTCAAAGTTAGTGGAATCAAAGATAAATGAAGTTCATAAACCCCACAAGAGGATTCAGCAAGTCATATCTTGATGAAAAGTTGAAGTGACAAACATCCAGCCTGTATCACCTATACCCTGGATCTCTATTAGCCACCACTCAAGTGGGCCAGTTAAGTTTATAAACCAGGAAACTAGCTCCTGGCTTTTCTCTCTTGACTGAACATATTTGAGATAAAGCATTTACTCAATCCACCTCAAACATAAAGTCTAATAAAAATGTTATCAAACCAGTAGGTATCAGGTAGATAATTGACCATTCCATTTTCCACTGTTTCCTATATTTCACACAGGTGAAATCTGACTTTCCCAAATGTTCCCCACACATGGAACAATAGGCTAATTTCTACACAAACCTGTAGTTGAAGACATTTCAAGATATATATATTTTTTTATCTCCAAAAATAAATTCCTCTAAAAAACTCAAAAGTGGTCCAGAAGAAGGTTCAAATGGATAACCCTAACAATCTTCCATTTATAAGAAGGACTCTAGTGTTTTCCTAGGGCTCTGATGGACAAACTATTTCTAATCCTTTAATAATCCATATAGCAGTGATAGTATCCATATAGTAGTGAAATCAATGGAAAAATCAATGTGTGGTGACTTCTGCAGAGACTACTGATAATAAAGATAAGAATTTACTTTTGTACAACTTCAGGAGTTACACTGTGTCTACATTCCCTACCTCGTTTGACTCTTGCCCAATCCTTAATGGAATATATGTAAGTATTACTACATCCAAGTGTTGGGGGACAAAACTTAGAGAAGTTAATTGCCTCACCCAGAGCTATTAGATCAACAGGGACTTCAAGCTAGGTTTCCTGAATCATGTACTTTTCTTTCTGCACCGTTATCTGTGTCTCATTATTAAAGTCATAATTATACAAATTTCCCTAGTTTTTTACACCCTTTCACCTTTTTAGAATTTTGCAGCCAAACAGACATGAATATTTATCATTCAATTATTTGCAACATTTTATGTCATCAGCCACCCTTAAACATTGTCTTCTTAATTTTATGCAAAGAAATTCCTACAATAAATTGTTCCCCCTTATTTCCCTCAACAAACAGCCTTAAACATCATTTATTGCAGCATTTTTTCTAGCTTTCAACTAAATTTACCTTAAATATGAAAGTATGTCCACTTATCATAAACTATTATAAAACTGGTCAAAATATATAAGTCCATTGTTTTCAAGTAATGGATAAAAGAAAAGGCAGATGGTGCTCCTTAAGAGAAAGAGAACACAAGAGACAAGTCCCACATTCACTAGAATTCTTGGACTAGTGAGTACCTTCTCTACTGTGTAGGGAGGAAGAGCTCAAGCAGAGAAGCTTCTTGCTAAATTGAGAAGACAGAGTTCAGGGCTTTGAAGGCATCTGGGATTTATTGGGTTCAGTCCTATAGAAGGTGTAGCTGAGAAGACAGGAAGCTCCTAAATTCTGCATGGAATTCTCCATGGAGACTTGGCTGAGAAAGTCATTGTGTGTGTAGGACAAGACTGTGAGAATTACCTCATAGCTACGGGGGTGAGACCACCTGCTATGGGGGTGAGAACTAGGTGGAGATATCACACATTACACAGAGCTGAGAGGTGCTGGAGTTTCAGTTAAGACACGTGAGTGGGGTGTTCTGAAGATGGCGGAAGAGTAAGAAGCAGGGATCACCTTCCTCCCCACAGATACACCAGAAATACATCTACACATGGAACAACTCCTACAGAACACCTACTGAATGCTGGCAGAAGACCTCAGACCTCCCAAAAGGAAAGAAACTCCCCCACGTACCTGGGTAGGGCAAAAGAAAAAACAGACAAAAGAATAGGGACGGCCCCTGCACCAATGGGAGGCAGCCGTGAAGGAGGAAAGGTTTCCACACACTAGCAAGCCCCTTCACGGGGGAGGGGGGGGCGGGGGGTACGTCGGAGCCGGGGAGGGGAGCACAGCAACAGGGGTGTGGAGGGCAAAGCGGGGAAATTCCAGCACAGAGAATCGGTGCCGACAGGCACTCACCAGCCCGGGTGGGCGGGGCTGCGAGCTGAGGCTCGGGCTTTGGTCGGAGCGCAGGGAGAGGACTGGGTTTGGCGTGTGAAAACAGCCTGAAGGGGTTAGTGCACCATGGCTAGCCGGGAGGGAGTCCGGGAAAAGGTCTGGAGCTGCCGAAGAAGCAAGAGACTTTTTCTTCCCTCTTAGTTTCCTGGTACGCGAGGACACGGGATTAAGAGTGCTGCTTAATCCCTATCAAACTAGCACTGGCATTTTTCACAGAACTAGAACAAAAAATTTCACAATTTGTATGGAAACACAAAAGACCCCGAATAGCCAAAGCAATCTTGAGAACAAAAAATGGAGCTGGAGGAATCAGGCTGCCTGACTTCAGACTATACTACAAAGCTACAGTAATCAAGACAGTATGGTACTGGCACAAAAACAGAAAGATAGATCAATGGAATAGGATAGAAAGCCCAGAGATAAACCCATGCACATATGGTCACCTTATCTTTGATAAAGGTGGCAGGAATATACAGTGGAGAAAGGACAGCCTCTTCAATAAGTGGTGCTGGGAAAATTGGACAGGTACATGTAAAAGTATGAGATTAGATCACTCCCTAACACCATACACAAAAATAAGCTCAAAATGGATTAAAGACCTAAATGTAAGGCCAGAAACTATCAAACTCTTAGAGGAAAACATAGGCAGAACACTCTATGACATAAATCACAGCAAGATCCTTCTTGACCCATCTCCTAGAGTAATGGAGATAAAAACAAAAATAAACAAATGGGACCTAATGAAACTTCAAAGCTTTTGCACAGCAAAGGAAACCATAAACAAGACCAAAAGACAACCCTCAGAATGGGAGAAAATATTTGCAAATGAATCAACTGACAAAGGATTAATCTCTAAAATTTACAGGCAGCTCATGCAGCTCAATAACAAAAAAATAAACAACCCAATCCAAAAATGGGCAGAAGACCTAAATAGACATTTCTCCAAAGAAGATATACAGACTGCCAACAAACACATGAAAGAATGCTCAACATCATTAATCATTAGAGAAATGCAAATCAAAACTACAATGAGATATCATCTCACACCAGTCAGAATGGCCATCATCAAAAAATCTAGAAACAATAAATGCTGGAGAGGGTGTGGAGAAAAGGGAACACTCTTGCACTGCTGGTGGGAATGTGAATTGGTTCAGCCACTATGGAGAACAGTATGGAGGTTCCTTAAAAAACTACAAATAGAACTACCATATGACCCAGCAATCCCACTACTAGGTATATACCCTGAGGAAACCAGAATTCAGAAAGAGTCATGTACCAAAATGTTCATTGCAGCTCTATTTACAATAGCCCGGAGATGGAAACAACCTAAGTGCCCGTCGTCGGATGAATGGATAAAGAAGATGTGGCACATATATACAATGGAATATTACTCAGCCATAAAAAGAAACGAAATTGAGCTATTTGTAATGAGGTGGATAGATCTAGAGTCTGTCATACAGAGTGAAGTAAGTCAGAAAGAGAAGGACAAATACCGTATGCTAACACATATATATGGAATTTAAGAAAAAAAAATGTTATGAAGAACCTAGGGGTAAAACAGGAATAAAGACAGAGACCTACTGGAGAACAGACTTGAGGATATGGGGAGGGGGAAGGGTGAGGTGTGTTAGGGCGAGAGAGAGACATGGACATATATATACTAACAAACGTAAGGTAGATAGCCAGTGGGAAGCAGCCGCATGGCACAGGGAAACCGGCTCGGTTCTTTGTGGCTGTCTGGAGGGGTGGGATAGGGAGGGTGGGAGGGAGGGAGACAAAGAGGGAAGAGATATGGGAACATATATATATGTATAACTGACTCACTCTGTTATAAAGCAGAAACTAACACACCATTGTAAAGCAATTATACCCCAATAAAGATGTTATCCCAAATTGAGGAGGTGGACTTCCAGAGCAAGATCTATGATTTTTTCCCCTTTTCCTCTTTTTGTGAGTGTGTATGTGTATGCTTCTGTGTGAGATTTTGTCTGTATAGCTTTGCTTCCACCATTTGTAGTAGGGTTCTATGTGTCAGCTTTTTTTTTTTTAATTTTTTTCTTAATAATTAATTTTAATAACTTTATTTTATTTTACTTTATCTTCGTTCTTTCCTTCTTCCTTCCTTCCTTTCTTTCTTTTTCTTTCTTTCTTTCTTTCTTTCTTTCTTTCCTTCCTTCCTTCCTCCCTCCCTCCCTCCTTCTTTCCTTCTTTCTTTCTTTCTTTTTTCTTTTTTTCTTTCTTTCTTTCTTTTTTTCTTTCTTTCCTTCTTTCCTTCTTTCTTTCTTTCTTTCTTTCTTTCTTTCTTTCTTTCTTTCTTTCTTTCTTTCTTTCTTTTTCTTTATTTCTTTCTTTCTTTCTTTCCTTCCTTCTCTCCTTTAGAAAACGTTTCATCCCAAATTGAGGAGGTGGACTTTGAGAGCAAGATTTATGATTTTTTTCCCCATTTTCCTCTTTTTGTGAGTGTGTATGTGTATGCTTCTGTGTGAGATTTTGTCTGTATAGCTTTGCTTCCACCTTTTATCCTAAGGTTCTGTCCGTCCATATTTTTTTTTTAATTTTTTTTCTTAATAATTATTTTTTAATTGAATAACTTTATTATATTTTACTTTATTTTATTTTACTTTATCTTCTTTATTTCTTTCTTTTTTCCTTCCTTCTGTCCTTCCTTCCTTCCTTCATTGCTCCCACCATCCCTCCCTCCCTCCCTCCTTTCTTCATTTCTTTCCATCTTTCCTTCTTCCCTTTTTTCTTCTTTCTTTCTTTCATTCTCTTTCTTTCTTTCTTTCTTTCCATCTTTCTTTATTTCTATGTTTCTTTCTTTCTTCCTACTTCTACTAATTCTTTCTCTCTACTTTCTCTCCCTTTTATTCTGAGCCGTGTGGATGAAAGGCTCTTGGAGCTACACTCAGGAGTCAGTGCTGTGCCTCTGAGGTGGGAGAGCCAACTTAGGACACTGGTGAACAAGAGACCTCCCAGCTTCACATAATATCAAAAGACAAAAATCTCCCAGAGATCTCCACCTCAACACCAGCACCCAGCTTCACTCAACAACCAGCTTCACTCAACAACCAGCAAGCTACAGTGCTGGACACCCTATGCCAAACAACTGGCAAAACAGGAACACAACCCCACACATTAACAGACAGGCTGCCCAAAATCATAAGAAGTCCACAGAAACCCCAAAACACACTATCAGATGTGGACCTGCCCAGCAGAAAGCCAAGATCCAGCCTCATCCATCAGAACACAGGCAATAGTCCCCTCCACCAGGAAGCCTACACAACCCACTGAACAAACATTAGCCACTGGGGACAGACATCAAAAACAACAGGAAGTATGAACGTGCAGCCTGAAAAAGGAGACCCCAAACACAGTAAGATAAGCAAAATGAGAAGACAGAAAAACACACAGCAGATGAAGGAGCAAGATAAAAACCCACCAGACCTAACTAATGAAGAGGAAATAGGCAGTCTACCTGAAAAATAATTCAGAATAATGATAGTAAAGATGATCCAAAATCTTGGCAAAAGAATAGACAAAATGCAAGAAACATTTTAAAAGGACCTAGAAGAACTAAAGATGAAACAAACAATGATGAACAACACAATAAATGAAATGAAAAATACTCCAGATGGGATCAATAGCAGAATAACTAAAGCAGAAGAACGGATAAGTGACCTGGAAGATAAAATAGTGTAAATAACTACTGCAGAGAAGAATAAAGAAAAAAGACTGAAAAGAACTGAGGACAGTCTCAGAAACCTCTGGGACAACATTAAACGCACCAACATTCGAATTATAGGGGTTCCAGAAGAAGAAGAGAAAAAGAAAGGGACTGAGAAAATATTTGAAGAGATTATAGTTGAAAACTTCCCTAATATGGGAAAGGAAATAGTTAATCAAGTCCAGGAAGCACAGAGAGTGCCATACACGATAAATCCAAGGAGAAATACACCAAGACACATATTAATCAAACTGTCAAAAACTAAATACACAGAAAGCGTATTAAAAGCAGCAAGGGAAAAACAACAAATAACACACAAAGGAATCCCCATAAAGTTAACAGCTGATCTCTCAGCAGAAACACTGCAAGCCAGAAGGGAGTGGCAGGACATACTGAAAGGGATGAAGGAGAAAATCCTGCAACCAAGATCAATGTACCCAGCAAGGATCTCATTCAGTTTTGATGGAGAAATTAAAACCTTTACAGACAAGCAAAAGCTGAGAGAGTTCAGCACCACCAAACCAGCTTTACCACAAATGCTAAACGAACTTCTCTAGACAAGATACACAAGAGAAGGAAAAGACCTACAATAACGAACTCAAAACAATTTAGAAAATGGGAATAAAACATGCATATCGATAACTACCTTAAATGTAAATGGACTAAATGCTCCCACCAATAGACATAGATTGGCTGAATGGATTAAAAAACAACACCCATATATATACAGTCTACAGGAGACCGACTTCAGACCTAGAGACACAAACAGACTGAAAGTAAGGGGATGGAAAAAGATACTCCATGAAAATAGAAACCAAAAGAAAGATGGAGTAGCAATTCTCATATCACACAAAATAGACTTTAAAATAAAGACTATTAGAAGAGACAAAAAAGGACACTACATAATGATCAAGGAATCAATCTAAGAAGAAGATATAACAATTGTAAATATTTATGCACCCAACATAGGAGCACCTCAATACATAAGGCAAATACTAACAGCCATAAAAGGGGAAATCGACAGTAACACATTCATAGTAGGGGACTTTACACCCCACTTTCACCAATGGACAGATCATCCAAAATGAAAATAAAAAAGGAAACACAAGCTTTAAATGATACATTAAACAAGATGGACTTAATTGATATTTATAAGACACTCCATCCAAAAACAACAGAATACGCATTTTTCTCAAGTGCTCATGGAACATTCTCCAGGATAGATCATATCTTGGGTCAAAAATCAAGCCTTAGAAAATTTAAGGAAATTGAAATTGTATAAAGTATCTTTTCTGACTACAACAGCATAAGACTAGATATCAATTACAGGAAAAGACCTGTAAAAAATACAAACACATGGAAGCTAAACAATACACTACTTAATAACGAAGTGATCACTGAAGAAATCAAAGAGGAAATAAAAAAATACCTAAAAACAAATAACAATGGAGACACAATGACCCAAAACCTATGGGATGCAACAAAAGCAGTTCTAAGAGGGAAGTTTAAAGCAATACAAGCTAACCTTAAGAAACAGTAAACATCTCGAATAAACAACCTAACTTTGCACCTAAAGCAATTAGAGAAAGAAGTACAAAAAAGAACCCAAAGTTAACAGAAGGAAAGAATTCATAAAAATCATATCAGAAATAAATGAAAAAGAAATGAAGGAAACAATAGCAAAGATCAATA
>NW_006792629.1:0-230 GCF_000442215.2 Lipotes vexillifer
TAATGCAAGAAGAGTTTTCACATAGATTCTGGATATGCTTCTATTTGTTCTATGCTGCAACAACAATTTTGTTACTCGGTGGTGTTTTGATCATTTTTTCCTCTGGCCATATCCCTTTCTCCCTTGTAAAGACAATGATTGTTACCGGCATTGTGTTTTTCTTCCTAACTGGACTGAAGTACTTGCATGAAGCTAACAAGGTATCAGCGTTCATACAAGAAAAATTTTCA
>NW_006792630.1:0-432 GCF_000442215.2 Lipotes vexillifer
TTTTTTTTTTTTTTTTTTTTTTTTTTTAGAATCAATTTTATTTATCTGTTTGTTTTGGGTTGTGTTGGGTCTTCGCTGCTGCACGCAGGCTTTCTCTAGTTGTGGCGAGCGGGGGCTACTCTTACCTGCGGTGCGTGGGCTTCTCCTTGCGGTGGCTTCTCTTGTTGCAGAGCACCGACTCTAGGCGCACGGGCTTCAGTAGTTGTAGCACGCGGGCTCAGTAGTTGTGGCACACAGGCTTAGTTGCTCCACAGCATGTGAGATCTTCCCGGACCAGGGCTTGAACCTGTGTCCCCTGCATAGGCAAGCAGATTCTTAACCACTGCGCCACCAGGGAAGTCCCTCAGTCTTACTTTTTTAACCACTCTCATGATCTCTGCCTTTTAATTGGTCTGTTTAATCCATTTACATGTGATGGTTAGGTTTAAGTCT
>NW_006792632.1:0-2090 GCF_000442215.2 Lipotes vexillifer
GAACCTGTGTCCCCTGCATTGGCAGGCGGATTCTTAACCACTGTGCCACCAGGGAAGCCCAGGTATACCTTTTTTTGTTTTTAAACAGGTCAGTATTTATTTATTATCTTACATGTTTAACAAACATTTTATTGGACTTCCATCAGATTATCAGTAGATCATTAGAATTTCCTCGGTATAGCAATGAAAATCCAAACTAAATTTTTTAGAGTTGACCTCTTTCTAAAGCATGAATTAGTATATAGACTTCGATGATAATAATAATTATTTCCAACTTCAGTTAAAAAGAATAGCTAAAGGTTTTTTAAATTTCGGAAGAAGGTTTTGAATATATTGGTAAATGGTGGGAAGGAGGAGGGAGATTAGGGGAAGATAAAGTTCCCAGAAATCTTTAACTGAGTGAAAAGTCATTTGGCTTTGTATGATTTTGATATTGCATAATAACCACTCAAGAGGCAGTGTGTCTGAATGGGTGGCGCATGTAGAGAACACATGTTTTAATAGTTGCCATGTCAGGTATAACTTTTTAAATAGGAAAAATTGAAGATCATAGATTTAGCCTTACCAATGGTTTAAATTAAAACCTGGATGAATGATAAGAATTATTAATGAAAAACTAAAGTATGGTTGACTCTCGAAATTTAGAAATACAATCTAGGGACTGCCCTGGCAATCCAGTGGTTAAGATTCTGTGCTTCCACTGCAGGGGGGCACAGGTTTGATCCCTGGTCGGGGAGCTAAGATCCTGCATGCTGCACAGTGTGGCCAAATTTAAAAAAAAAGAAAAGAAAGAAATTGATCTAAATTAAGTCTTAAGTTCAACATTGAATACTTGGCATTTTAAATCAATTTTTAAAATATTCTTTTTTCTAATAAATGAAAAGCATATCAGACAAGATTACAATATTTACTTATTTTTTTAAAAAAATTTATTTTAGAGTAGTTTTAGATTTACGGAAAAATTGCAAAGATGGTACAGAGAATTTCCATATATCCCACACCCAGTTTCCCCTTTGGTTAACATGTTAGTTAACATTTTGAATATTAATTGTATATACATTGTATATTTGTTGTAATTAATGAGCTACTATTGATACATTATTATTAAGTAAAGTCCATACTTTCTACAGATTTGTTTAGTTTTTCCTTAGTGTCTTTCTTCTGGTCCAGGATCCCACCCAGGACACTACATGACATTCAGTCCTCGTGTCTCCTTAGGCTCCTCTTGCCTGGTTCAGGTTCTCAGACTTTCTTTGGTTTTGATGACCCTGATGGTTTTGAAGAGTGCTGGCCATGGATTTTGTAGAATGCCCCTCACTTGGGATTTATCTATGTTATAGACTGTGGGGATAGGTTTTAGGGAGGAAGACCCCTGTGGTAAAGTGCCCTTCTCATCACATCACATCAAGGGTACATACTATCAATATGACTTACTGCTGATGGTAAACTCGATCACCTGACCCAGGTCATGTTTGCCAGGTCTCTTCACTGTGAAGTTACCTTTCTTCCTTCTTGACAACCCTTTTCTTAACCTGTCATTGTCATGGGTCTGTAGAGGACCTATGATATAATCTTGCATTTGATGCAAGAAGGCAAAATAGAGCGTCATATCAATTTAAATACCTTTGGAGCAGAGTTTTTTGGTTTAGAAAATAAATAAACAAAAAAACACACCTCTTTTCAAAATATGTGGTTTGCTTAAGGGAAAAAAGCATTCTGTCCAAAGCACTGTTACCGCAAAAATAAAATCTAGAATGAGGTTTAGTTTCTTTTCCATGGTGACAATATTCATATTGCAATGGCTTATCAAAAGAAGTTGATTTCTCTCAAGTTTCCAGTTTTCTAAGTACTGCGAATTTATGGGGGAAAAAAAGTGACCCAGATGGTTGGGGACTCCTGAGTTCTCTGTGGACACATGAAGTGTGCTTTAGTAATAAATGATTGCCTAAACAGACAAGTCCTTGAGCCTTCCTACAATATAACTGGAAGTTTCACTTAAAAACAAATGAATATCCCCATTCCTCACCACACCCCGCTTTTGTCCCCCTAACAACCTGCCAATTGTTTCTCTCTCTCTTTTTTTTTTTTTT
>NW_006792633.1:0-3986 GCF_000442215.2 Lipotes vexillifer
ATTGACATGTATACACTAATGTGTATAAAATTGATGACTAATAAGAACCTGCTGTATAAAAAATATAAATAAAATTTAAAAATTAAAAAAAAAATAAAGAAGATATATGAATGGCCAATAAGCACATGAAAAAAGAAAAAGTCTACAGTTAGCCTTAGATTACTAGTTAAGAGATGCAGGATATAGTCTCAGGTATATTGGTAACTGAATTTGTGATTTTGAAAACATTTTATACTCTTCTGGGTTTTAATTTCTCCATTTTAGAAATAGGAATAGTAAACCCTACCAACTGCTCTATTGTGAGGATCAAATGGGGTTAAAAATTAATAAGCGTCTTTCACTAGGGAGAATTTGGCATTGTGTTCCTTAAGTTCATGTAAATTGTTAGGAATATTATGTGAATGTTGAAATAAGATGCCAACTTCAGGTGGAGAAGAAATGGACAGGAATGCAGAGAAGAGATTATTACTATAAAAGAAAGGTGCAGTCAGGATACAGATTTTGAAAAGGCTGGTTTGGAGATTCTAATTCTTATGAATAATAATCCCTAATAATCAAGTTTGGTGGGAAGGGGAAGCAAAGTGAGAAATGGTAATAAAGTGTTTAGAAAGATCAAGAGCAGGACAGGAAGTAAAAAAGAGAAGTGCAGACTTGCAAGAAAAATATTCATTTTTTACACAAAGCTCTGGATCTAATAAAAATGTACCTAACACTATAGCCTGAAGTATATGTTAGATGTACAAAATGATCAGGGAGAATAATTAGAAATCCTAAGAAGTAAGTAAGTCAGGATTTGCCTGTGTTTTGATGTAGTCATTGTGGAATGAAGATGTTAAACTTTTTATAAAGCAAGAGTTTTTCTTAAATCTTGCATTCTGTATTATTTTTGAGCCTGGTGAAACTAGGGAGTCTCAAGAAAAATGTACACAAAAAATTTCCTACTTGTCCATGTATATGAACGCACACTTAACATGTACACTTACATCTATATGTACCCATATAACTACATCTACAGCTTTACCTACAGTTACAGAGACTTATACATATACAATTTCATGGAGTTCATCAACACCCTAAATTTGGTCTATAGACAGCTAGACACAAAAATTTCTACTCTTCTCTAGAGATTAGCTAGAATCTTTGCTTTTATGATTTGGTGGTAATTTAAGTAAGTAACAGAGAAGGAAAAATTCTAAGAGATTGAGCATGTTAATACTATGACACAACATAGCTTAACAGAACAACATTTTGACTACAACTCTTTAAGTTAGTTCTAAGATAAATGGACAAGCTTTCAACAGTTCTTTTTATTTATAATAGAGTACATCACATCTCCTGTGATAGTTGGTAAATTATGCAAAAAAGTTGGTTAAAGCAGGATAGTTTTAAAAACTCATACACAGCTAAACAAATATTTTAATTTATATGTATATATTCAAATTTATCTATCAATATTTTTCTATCCATTTTATAATGTTGACAGTTTTTACCCTGTTTATATAAAGAAAAAATAATTTTTGCATACCCAAGTTGTTTGCACTTTGAACTGAGAATACATCAGCTTTAAAATCAGAAGGCATGAGCAGTATTCCTAGACTAGACACTCAGAAGCTAAATGATCTCAGTGAAGTTATTTAAATTATATGCCTTACTTCCTGAAACTTCATGGACTGTTATTAGATTTGGGTGAAGTATGCAACCAAATATATAATTCATATTAAGCTTTGAAAATATTTGAAAATAGCTCTTCAGGAACCCTAGATTAGGAATCACTATATAAAATAATCCCGAAGCTCTCACTCAGCTCTCAAAAAATGTATGATTTTAATATATTCTATCAGTATACCTATGTGGCTAATAAACAACACAATTTGCTAGGAACAAAAACATTTTTTCTTTGCCTTTTATTATCTAATATATATATATATATATTATATATATTATATTATATATAATTATATATATATAATATAATATATATATAATTATATATATATATAATTATATATATATTATATTATATATATATAATTATATATAATATAATATATATAATATATATATATATATATTAGATAATAAAAGGCAAAGAAAAAATGTTTTTGTTCCTAGCAAATTGTGTTGTTTATTAGCCACATAGGTATACTGATAGAATATATTAAAATCATACATTTTTTGAGAGCTGAGTGAGAGCTTCGGGATTATTTTATATAGTGATTCCTAATCTAGGGTTCCTGAAGAGCTATTTTCAAATATTTTCAAAGCTTAATATGAATTATATATTTGGTTGCATACTTCACCCAAATCTAATAACAGTCCATGAAGTTTCAGGAAGTAAGGCATATAATTTAAATAACTTCACTGAGATCATTTAGCTTCTGAGTGTCTAGTCTAGGAATACTGCTCATGCCTTCTGATTTTAAAGCTGATGTATTCTCAGTTCAAAGTGCAAACAACTTGGGTATGCAAAAATTATTTTTTCTTTATATAAACAGGGTAAAAACTGTCAACATTATAAAATGGATAGAAAAATATTGATAGATAAATTTGAATATATACATATAAATTAAAATATTTGTTTAGCTGTGTATGAGTTTTTAAAACTATCCTGCTTTAACCAACTTTTTTGCATAATTTACCAACTATCACAGGAGATGTGATGTACTCTATTATAAATAAAAAGAACTGTTGAAAGCTTGTCCATTTATCTTAGAACTAACTTAAAGAGTTGTAGTCAAAATGTTGTTCTGTTAAGCTATGTTGTGTCATAGTATTAACATGCTCAATCTCTTAGAATTTTTCCTTCTCTGTTACTTACTTAAATTACCACCAAATCATAAAAGCAAAGATTCTAGCTAATCTCTAGAGAAGAGTAGAAATTTTTGTGTCTAGCTGTCTATAGACCAAATTTAGGGTGTTGATGAACTCCATGAAATTGTATATGTATAAGTCTCTGTAACTGTAGGTAAAGCTGTAGATGTAGTTATATGGGTACATATAGATGTAAGTGTACATGTTAAGTGTGCGTTCATATACATGGACAAGTAGGAAATTTTTTGTGTACATTTTTCTTGAGACTCCCTAGTTTCACCAGGCTCAAAAATAATACAGAATGCAAGATTTAAGAAAAACTCTTGCTTTATAAAAAGTTTAACATCTTCATTCCACAATGACTACATCAAAACACAGGCAAATCCTGACTTACTTACTTCTTAGGATTTCTAATTATTCTCCCTGATCATTTTGTACATCTAACATATACTTCAGGCTATAGTGTTAGGTACATTTTTATTAGATCCAGAGCTTTGTGTAAAAAATGAATATTTTTCTTGCAAGTCTGCACTTCTCTTTTTTACTTCCTGTCCTGCTCTTGATCTTTCTAAACACTTTATTACCATTTCTCACTTTGCTTCCCCTTCCCACCAAACTTGATTATTAGGGATTATTATTCATAAGAATTAGAATCTCCAAACCAGCCTTTTCAAAATCTGTATCCTGACTGCACCTTTCTTTTATAGTAATAATCTCTTCTCTGCATTCCTGTCCATTTCTTCTCCACCTGAAGTTGGCATCTTATTTCAACATTCACATAATATTCCTAACAATTTACATGAACTTAAGGAACACAATGCCAAATTCTCCCTAGTGAAAGACGCTTATTAATTTTTAACCCCATTTGATCCTCACAATAGAGCAGTTGGTAGGGTTTACTATTCCTATTTCTAAAATGGAGAAATTAAAACCCAGAAGAGTATAAAATGTTTTCAAAATCACAAATTCAGTTACCAATATACCTGAGACTATATCCTGCATCTCTTAACTAGTAATCTAAGGCTAACTGTAGACTTTTTCTTTTTTCATGTGCTTATTGGCCATTCATATATCTTCTTTATTTTTTTTTTAATTTTTAAATTTTATTTATATTTTTTATACAGCAGGTTCTTATTAGTCATCAATTTTATACACATTAGTGTATACATGTCAAT
>NW_006792634.1:0-223 GCF_000442215.2 Lipotes vexillifer
GGACACGGGTTCATGCCCCGGTCCGGGAAGATCCCACATGCCGTGGAGCTGCTGGGCCCGTGAACCATGGCCGCTGAGCCTGCACGTCCGGAGCCTGTGCTCTGCAACAGGAGAGGCCGCAGCAGTGAGAGGCCCGTGTACCGCAAAAAAACAAACAAACAAAAACTACAAATAGAACTACCATACGACCCAGCAACCCCACTACTGGGCATATACCCTGAGA
>NW_006792635.1:0-387 GCF_000442215.2 Lipotes vexillifer
ATAGAATTCGCCTGTGAAGCCATCTAGTCCTGGGCTTTTGTTTGTTGGAAGATTTTTAATCACCATTTCAATATCAGTGCTTGTGGTTGGTCTGTTTATATTTTCTATTTCTTCCTGGTTCAGTCTTGGAAGAATGTCCTTTTCTAAGGATTTGTCCATTTCTTCCATGTCCATTTTATTGGCATATAGATTACCTGTAGTAATCTCTCATGATCTTTTGTACTTCTGCTGTGTCAGTTGTTACTTCTTCTTCATCTCTAATTCTGTCGATTTGGGTTCACCCTTTTTTTTCTTCATAAATCTGGCTAATGGTTTATCAAATATTTTTATCTTCTCAAAGAACCAGCTTTTAGTTTTATTGATCTTTGCTACTGTTTCCTTCATTTC
>NW_006792636.1:0-202 GCF_000442215.2 Lipotes vexillifer
TATGGCCACACCTAACTGCAAGGAAGGCTGGGAAATGTGGTATTACTTGAGCCTTATACCCAATTATCCTCATACAGTGGTGGTAACTAGCAGAGTGATTGCTTTTTTATATGATGATTGATGCACTTGACTCTGAATGACAAATAACTCAATTTCCTTCTTTTTTATGGCTGAGTAATATTCCATTCTATACCTGTGTCAC
>NW_006792639.1:0-1134 GCF_000442215.2 Lipotes vexillifer
GCCCCGGTCCGGGAGGATCCCACATGCCGCGGAGCGGCTGGGCCCGTGAGCCATGGCCGCTGCTGAGCCTGCGCGTCCAGAGCCTGTGCTGCACAACGGAAGAGGCCACAACAGTGAGAGGCCCGTGTACCACAAAAAAGAAAAGAAAAAACAAAAACAAAAAACAAAAGATTCATACAATCAAAATAACTAGAATGACGAGGTCCTACTGCATAGCACAGGGAACTATATTCACAGGGAACTTGTAATAATCTATAATGGAAAAGAATTTGAAAAAGAATATATATTTATATATAAATGTATATATATATATATATCTGAATCACTTTGCTGTATACCAGAAACTAACACAACACTATAAATCAACAATACTTCAATTAAAAAAAAAAACTAGAGATATATCAATATGGTGGTTAGCATTAAATATATGGTCATTTATAAAATTATAAATAAGTGTTCATTAAAAGGGAGAGAGTATAGTATATAATGGCTATATGATCTGACAATGTAGATATAGGTCAACCAAAAAATGAGGGGAGAAGGTGGAGACAGCATACACAAAAAAATTTTTTAACAGTTTTCATTAATCATTGGTGGTAGTACATTAGTAGTGCCACTAGAGATTGTTATACAGTTAACATATGATAAAGCAAATTAGTAATTCCTGGATATTCTAATTCTATCATCCCCTGAGTCTTTGGGAACATGATTCTTGGTATGAAAGAAAGGAGATACTAATGTAATAAATGGGAGATTAAGTTTTAAAAAAACCTCTGTAGTCCTTTGTCAATATCACTGTTGATTGCCAAGACAGTTTTTATTATATATATTTCTAACTCTATCCACTGAAAGGTCATAGGAACAGTGATCAACCTAGTAGCAATAAGTATCCCTAGGATCTAGACTGCAGGTGTTCTGAAATTCCATTTCCCATTAAAAGAAGCCAGGAGTTCTTAGAGAAGCAGCTAATTCCAGGTCTAAGGTGGAAAATGAGCCTGGAACAGTTGAACGTAAGAGATAGCAATAAAATTATCAAAACTATTAGGATTAGGTCAGAAAGACTAACGAACCGGCTCCCCTGGTGGCGCAGTGGTTGAGAGTCCACCTGCTGATGCAGGGGACACGGGTTCGTGC
>NW_006792641.1:0-1731 GCF_000442215.2 Lipotes vexillifer
TTAGTGTTAGCATATGTGTTAGGGCACGGGTTAGTGTTAGCGTACGGGTTAGGATTAGGGCACGGGCTAACGTAAGGCTTCGGGTTAGTGTTAGGGTCACGGCTATGGTTAGGGTTCGGGAATGGGGACGGTTTAGGTTATAGGTTAGGGTATGACAATGGTTGAGTGTTAGCGTACGTGTTTGGGCACGGGTTAGTGTTATTGTATATGTTAGGATAGGGCACGGCTTAGGTTAAGGCTTTGGGTAAGGGTTAGGATTAGGGTTAGGGTTAGTGTTATGGTTAGGGAATGGTGACGGTTTAGGGTGCAGGTTAGGGTACCACCATGGTTGAGAGTTAGCGTACGTGTTAGGGTACGGGTTAGTTTTAGCATAAGCGTTACGATTAGGGCACGTTTTAGGTGAAGGCTTCAGGTAAGTTTTAGGGTTAGTGTTAGGGAACGGGGACGTTTTAGAGTACATGTTAGTGTACGACAAGGGTTGAGGGTTATCGTACATGTTAGGGCACCGGTTAGTGTTAGCGTACGGGTTAGGATTAGGGCACGGTTTAGGGTAAGGCTTCGGGTAAGGGTTAGGGTCAGGGTTAGGGTTAGGGATCGGGGACGGTTTAGGGGACAGGTTATGGGACGACAACGGTTGAGTGTTAGCATACGTGTTAGGGCACGGGGTAAGGTAAGGCTTCCAGTAAGGGTTAGGGTTATGGAATGTGGACGGGTTACAGTAAAGTTTAGTGTACGACAATGGTTGAGGGTTAGCCTACGTGTTAGGGCACGGGTTAGTGTTAGCGTATGGGTTAAGATTAGGGCACGGGTTAAGGTAAGGCTTCCAGTAAGGGTTAGGGTTATGGAATGTGGACGGTTTACAGTAAAGTTTAGTGTACGACAATGGTTGAGGGTTAGCCTACGTGTTAGGGCACGGGTTAGTGTTAGCGTACGGGTTAGCATTAGGGCATGGGATAGGGTAAGACTTCGGGTAAAGGTTCAGGTTAGGGTTAGGGTTAGAGAATGGGGACGGTTTAGGGTACATGGTAGGGTACGACAGCGTTTGAGTGTTAGTGTATATGTTAGACCATGGGTTAGTATTAGCGTATGTATTAGTATTCGGGCACGTGGTAGGGTAAGGCTTCGGGTAAGGGTTAGGGTTAGGGTGAGGGTTAGGTTTAGGGAACGGGGATGGTTAAGGGTACCATTTAGGGTACAATAACTGTTGAGGTTTAGCGTACGTTTTAGGGCACGTGTTAGTGTTAGCGTACGGGTTAGGATTGGGGCACGGGTTAGGGTAATGCTTCGGGTAAGGGTTAAGGTTAGTGCTGGGATTAGGGTAAGGGAATGGAAACGGTTTAGGCTAAAGGTTACATTACAACCACGGTTGAGGGTTAGCGTACATGTTAGGGTACGGGTTGGTGTTAGCGTACGGGTTAAGTATAGGGCACGGTTTAGGGTAAGGCTTCGGGTAAGTGTTAGGGTTAGGGTTACGGTTAGGCTTAAGGTTAGGGTTAGGGTTAGGGAACGGGGATGGTTTAGGGTACAGGTTAGGGGACGACAAGTTTTGAGAGTTAGCGTACGTGTTAGGGCAAGGGTTAGTGTTAGCGTACGGGTTAGGATTGGGGCACGGGTCAGGGTATGGCTTCGGGTAAGTGTTAGGGTCAGGGTTAGGGTTAGGGTTAGGTTACGGGGACAGTTTAGGGTACAGGTTAGGGTACGACAACGGTTGACTGTTAGCGTATGTGTTAG
>NW_006792644.1:0-228 GCF_000442215.2 Lipotes vexillifer
ATGCCAATAAAATGGACAACCTGGAAGAAATGGACACATTCTTAGAAAAGCACAACCTCCCGAAACTGAGCCAGGAAGAAATAAAAAATATAAACAGACCAATCACAAGCACTTAAATTGAAACTGTGATTAGAAATCTTCTAACAAACAAAAGCCCAGGACCACATGGCTTCACAGGAGAATTCTATCAAACATTTAGAGAAGAGCTAACACCTATCCTTCTCAAAC
>NW_006792645.1:0-226 GCF_000442215.2 Lipotes vexillifer
CTCTCACCACTGTTATTCAACATAGTTTTGGAAGTCCTAGCCACGGCAATCAGAGGAAAAAAGAAATAAAAGGAATACATATTGGAAAAGAAGAAGTAAAACTATCACTGTTTGCAGATGACATGATACTATACATCGAAAATCCTAAAGATGTCACCAGAACACTACTAGGGCTAATCAATGAATTTGGTAAACTTGCAGGATACAAAATTAATGCACAGAAATC
>NW_006792646.1:0-531 GCF_000442215.2 Lipotes vexillifer
TATATATATATATATATATATATTTTTTTTTCCCCCCCCTTTTTCTCTTTGGTGAGCATGTATCTGTATGCTTCTGTGTGTGATTTTGTCTGTATAGCTTTACTTCTACAATTTGTCCTAGAGTTCTGTCTGTCCATTTTATTTTTGTATGTTTTATTACTTTTAAAATTTTTTTCTTAATAATTATTTTTTATTTCTTCCTTTAATAACTTTATTTTACTTTATTCTACTGTATTTTATTTTATTTTATTTTATTTTATCTTCTTCTTTCTTTCTTTCTTTTTTTCCTCCCTTTTATTCTGAGCCAGGTGGAGGACAGGCTCTTGGTGCTCCAGCCAGGCATCAGGGCTGTGCCTCTGAGGTCGGAGAGCCAAGTTCAGCACACTGGTTCACAAGAGACCTCCCAGCTCCATGTAATATCAAACGGTGTAAATCTCACAGAGATCTCCATCTCAACACCAACACCCTGGACACCCTATGACAAACAACTAGCAAGACAGGAACACAACCCCATCCATTAGCACAGAGGCT
>NW_006792647.1:0-450 GCF_000442215.2 Lipotes vexillifer
CTTAGTTAGGGAGAGCATTATGACTTCAGTGAGGACAAGAGGCAGGAAATTAGCTCGGGACAGTGTAGGGTTCCAGGCCATGTATAGTGTCAGGAAATGAGCTTGGGATAGCGTATGACCTTAGTTATTGAGAATATCAGGGGCGTAGTTAAGACCATTGTCCGAGCCTTAATGAGGAACAGTGTCAGGGCTGCAGGTAGTGATAGTCTCAGAGCCTAACTAAGGTACGGCAACAGGGCATAAGTGAGGCCTAACCTTAGGGTCTGAATGAGGGACAGTGTCAAGGCCTGAAACAGGAGTAGTATAAGGGCTCCTGAGGTCCCTAAGAATCAACCTAAGGGACATTTTTAAAGACCGTTTCAGGGACTCTGTTAGGGACTTCCACAAGGCCTCACTTAGGGACAGTGACAGGGCTTGCTTTGGGACAGTTTCAGGAGCTTGGTAAGACAT
>NW_006792649.1:0-408 GCF_000442215.2 Lipotes vexillifer
GCTGTTCCCTAAAACTGCCAAGCTTGCCCATATCTTAGGGCCTTTCGTCTTGCTCTTCCCTCTACCTTGAGGGCTCAGCTCCTATATCCTCCCACTGCTGACTGTGTACTTCTTGTTATTTGAATATTAAATCTAAGTTACGCCTTCAGAAAATCCTTCCTTGCCTTCCCCACCCTAGTCATTCTCTGTCACATTTTCCCATATTATTTTCTTAATGTCTCTCAAATCTTGAGTGTATCAACCTCTGTAGAATGTGAGCTCCATGAGAACCATGACCCTGTCTGTCAGGTTCTCTGATTTATCTCCAGTGCCTATCACAGAGTCTCACATATCATTGGTAACCAGTAGATATTTGTTGAATGAATGATTGAGTTAATGAATGACATAGATTAAGCATGCTAAGTTGTG
>NW_006792651.1:0-410 GCF_000442215.2 Lipotes vexillifer
TATTGAGAACGAAAAACATGGTGTTCGACCGTTGCACTTAGCCATCGTCAAGAATTCGTTCGGGTGCGTTAACGAGCTTTTGAAAATGGGTGCGGATGTCAACGCCACCGACCACGAGGGGTACAACGCCTTGCATGTCGCAGCGGCGTACAGCTTGCCGCAAGTGACTGAGAAAATTCTACAAGCAGGAGCCGACGCAACCGCGCGGACTAAAGATGGACAAGTGCCTGCGGAACTCGCTGACGATTTTTCCCTACGTGACCGATTGACCGAGGCGTTGAACACTCAGACCAATGCAAAAATCATGAGTGAAGTCACAGCAAGCCTGGACGCAGAACCGGTGCGAATGCGGCGGCGAATGTAATAGAAAAACGAAACCCGCTTCGGCGGGGTTTTTTTTCGCCCTGGGT
>NW_006792651.1:420-613 GCF_000442215.2 Lipotes vexillifer
TGTTGGGACACCAGACGACCAGGGCGTTGGCGACGGGATGTATACCAAACGCACTTCATTCCTAGGACCAGACGAACGCGCGGGATTGTGTGAGCAGACGACCCATTGGGCTGACGGATCACATTTGGACAACCAGACGACGTGTGCCGGTCATGCAAGCTGACGAGCGGGATCCAACAGACAGTTCACCACG